>NW_019396142.1:760741-762487 GCF_000591075.1 Eurytemora carolleeae
AGTACAGTACAGTACAGTACAGTACAGTACAGTACAGTGCAGTAAAGTACAGTACAGTAAAGTACAGTACAGTACAGTACACATGCATAAACAACATATATCACAAGATTCCTTGAGTTTGACCAAGAATTATTAAGAAGACGTTTTTGCATGTTCTTCAGGTTAAAAGAGAATGAGCGGTTAAATATCTCATTATAGAAGCTAATTACACCTGTAATAGCGGCCATTATTATCTCTTTTTGTGTCAATCTGTCTCTAGCCAGGAGTAGAAGGGAGG
Source organism: Eurytemora carolleeae (assembly GCF_000591075.1). Lineage (NCBI taxonomy): Eukaryota > Metazoa > Arthropoda > Copepoda > Calanoida > Temoridae > Eurytemora > Eurytemora carolleeae. The sequence goes on from NW_019396142.1 coordinate 761,019, forward strand.
GGAGTAATGATTTAGGGAGGGATGGAGGGAAGGGTCTTGGCTTAAAGGGACTGTAAACCTAATTTCCAGTCTCGCTAAATGCAAAGAAGGGAATGCCCATTTTGCAACGGTTCTCTTTAAACCTTTGACTGATCATCGAGGGCAGAAAACACAGTTTTTAAAATTTAAAATCCAAGTTTTTATTTTCTCTTGGGAAGTAAAAATTAATATGTTGATATACAATACAGCTTGCAAACAAGTTACAAGCTTTGAAGTCATTACTTCACTCTATAAATGGGGGGGNTAGTTTGTAGGATTAATTGTAGGTTTGGAGAAACGTATTCTGATTACAAGATAATATTAACAATTATCTGATTTTACATCTCAATACGTGGAACCTTTTAATCATGAAAAAAAAACAGAAACTATGAGTTTGATAAAACTGGAGCTCCTGCAATTGGAACTAGAGCATATGGAAACTTTCAGGCTCTGAAAAAAAAACTTGTGGTTCCTAGTGTACACTGCACATTGACTGTCTAATGGCCTTCTCTAGTACCTTGCTAACCTGGAGTACATTGAGTGTCTAAAATACTTGGAAAACCTGCAGAATATCTGGAGTATCTGGAGTACCTGGAGTGCCTGGAGCACCTAGGGTATCTGGAGTACCTTGAGTATCTGGAGTACATGGAGTACCTGGAGTACCTGGAGTACCTGGAGTACCTGAAATATCTGGAGTATCTGTAGTACCTAAGATATCTGGAGTACTTAACGTACCTGAAGTACCTGGAGTATCCGGATTACCTGGAGTACCTTCAGTAAATTGGGTATCTGGAGTATATGAAGTACATGAATAACCTTGAGCTACCTTGAGTATCTGGAGTACCTGGAGAACCTGGAGTGCCTGGAGTACGATCATTCGTACCTGTAAATCCTGTAGTACCATGAGAACTTAAAAAATGATTGAAAACCTTGAGAAACTAAGGAATCTATGTGATGAAGGAAGTGAGAATTCTAGGATTGGACAGGATCTTGGTGTTGGTTAGGACGAGGTGTCGGAGTAAGAAAGGTCGGATAATTGAGACATTATTCAGGGTTTGTAGCGGGAAAATTATATACTTACGTCAGGAGCAACCCGAAGTCGGGAGAGAGACGGAAAATAAAATCATTCATTTAAAAAATCTGAAAAATCTCGGAATAATCTAAATATTTCAATGTTTATTTTTCGAAAACTGAAATCCCTCCGTAAATGACTAATCACCCCTGTACTGACCAGCACCCCCGGGTGCCTAAAAATTTGAGTAAAATTATAACCTGAAAGAACCTGCAAACTAGGGGTAAGGACAGAACCTAGAACTAGATTGAGAAATAATAAATTACGGGTTTGGTAAAGTGGAAATAGTTACATTGCTCCCGTATAATCAGCGCAACCTTAGAAATAAGTAATTACAGATCTAAAAATATCCTTCTGGAAAAAGACAAAAAAAATATTT
>NW_019396143.1:0-7489 GCF_000591075.1 Eurytemora carolleeae
GAAGAAAGGGATGGGGAGAGGAATGCTCAAATATTTTAATGGTTTTTGCTCATATTACATATATTTGGTGAAATTTGATATTTTTTTCCAAAAACAGAGGGTCGGAGGAGGTCGGCCCGGCGCCTAAGACTAGGTTCCCGACTCTAAGATTCTACTCGGGTACTTCTTCTGTTTGTGTATATACCACTGGAGGTAAGAAATATGGGACTGGACATGGTTTTTAAAAAATGGGTAAACTTCATAATAATTAAATAAACATAGATAGCTTATGTACGCAAAATCACCAAGAATTCTACAGTCCGCGAACTCATACTTCTAGAGGTCAAAGTGTACTTCAATGATAAGCGGGGTAGTTTGGTGTTTTAATGGATTTTATAATGGAACTATTTAAATAACAATATTTCACTGAGCAATATATCATATTGACGAGAACTGAAGAAGGACATGAGAAGGACTAAACTAACTTAAATTTCTCTCTACAGAACTCATGTACACCACAAGTACTCCATGACATAAGAACAGCCAATGTTCACCACCGACCTAGTTAATCTATACAATAGGAATATTTTTAAAACATTTATGTACATTTACATCTTTCAAGATGAAAAATGTCGTCTTATGCGCAATCTATTTTTATCTATGGTAAACTGTTAAAATAAAAATATTGAATAACCGAAACCATTTCGATATTCAAAACATTTTAAATAATTCTTGAAACTTTGTTCTTCTTTAAAAAGTGAATTACCCCTGTTCTGTTTTAAAAATCAAAATCTCTAATAAAATGTAGTTTCAAAATACTTTCGATTGTTAATTAGAGATTATGAACGTCAGGGTTCTGTTCAGGAAGGAGAATCATGACCAAATTTGTTTGGGGCCATTTTTAGATTTTTTTTCAAATACTTTTGTTGGGGAAAGTAAAAAGTTGTAAGTGGGGCCAAGCGTCCCGAGTTTTCAGGTATATTCGATTAAATAAAAGGTTTAATACAGCTAAGAAGAAAAGTAAATAATAAATTCAGGAAAAATGCAACTTTTTCTTTTATACTAAGCTTTTCTTGCAAAAGATTAAATTCTACAGTTTCTCATACTTTCTATAGTTCATTTTCTTTATTTTTCATATTTCTTAAAAGGACTGTACACTTAATTCCGATGATCCTCTTTCATTCATAGGTTGACATGTCCCATTAAATAACCCTTTAAAAGCTTGTATTTTTCAGCTAGGAAAAGCAAATATATCTCCGTCATCCTTTACAAATATATAAAAGTACCTTTGTCAATCAATTTAGAAATGTAAGGTCCTTTAAAGATCTGTCTACAGTCACTTTAAAGATCTGCGTACAGTCCCTTTAAAGATCTGTGTACAGTCCCTTTAAAGATCTGTCTACAGTCCCTTTAAATATCTGTCTATCGTACCTTTAAAGATCTGTCTACAGTCCCTTTAATAAATATTGTAAATTTCCTATTTCCCTTTGGTAGAGTTTTTTCCTTCAATTTCTTCAATATTGAATGGGCTAGACACTAAAATATTCATATATTAATCTTTATTTTTAGATTTCACAATTTCTATAAAATTTTAATATTGGAAACTTATACTTTAAAAAAATAACATTGGTGATCTTAAATATATATTCTGTATGATGATACATTGTATCATTGTCTTGAAAATTGTAAAAAACGTTGCAGTACAGTACAGTACAGTACAGTACAGTACAGTACATTACATTACATTACATTACAGTACAGTACAGTACAGTACAGTACAGTACAGTACAGTACAGTACAGTACAGTACAGGTAAAGTACAGTACAATAAAGTAGGGTACAGTACAGTACAGTACAGTACAGTACAGTACAGTACAGTACTGTACTGTACCCTACTTTATTGTACTGTACTTTACCATACAGTACCAGTACAGTACAGTACAGTGCAATAAAGTAGGGTACACTACAGTACAGTACAGTACAGTACAGTACAATACAGTACAGTACAGTATAGTACAGTACAGTACAGTACAGTACAGTACTGAACAGTACAGTACAGTACAGTACAGTACTGAACAGTACAGTACAGTACAGTACAGTACAGTACAGTACAAAGCAGATAATACTGTAAACTCTCTTAAAGTCAGCATTTTAAAAATGAAATGATGTTAAAGTTTAATCTTAATCTGAATCAGATCAGAAAAGTACGATACAGTGCAGTACAGCACAGTACATTACAGTACAGTACAGTACAGTACAGCACAGTAAAGCACAAAGCAGATATTACTTTCTACTCTCTCGATACTTTTCTAAAATGAAATAAAATTAATGTTTAATATTTTTAGATCTGGAAAACGTTGTGGCCCCAGGTTGCCAAAGGAGGGGCTATATGTGCCGCTACGGAATATGTCAAGATGTTGACAGCGGCAGGATCTGTCATCAATCTGGCAGCTGTCAGCCTAGAGAGGTATCATAGCACACATATGCAAAGTTTACACTATACAACACAAAGCACATTAATGTTAGTAGGAGGGAGTCATTCATTAGGCGTACCGTCCCGTTTTGCCTCATATTGTCTGAATTTGTACTGTACATCTTGCTCTGTCTAGTTGAAATTCGGCCCGGTACATGAAATGAACTGGAATGTACAGTGAGAGTTTTCCCACAAATAACGATTTAAAGGATAAATTTGATGTACCTCTCTCATTCTAGTCGTCTTTGAAATATCAATCTTTACAGATAACCTTGAACCTCATTTTGCTCACAAGAGTTTGATTTAATAAATCTTAACTTTATAGGGTTGAACCACAAAGGATGAGACTTCAAAGACGACCTGAAACTCTTAAAATATGAAGATTTTTAGGTTGAATTAAGCCTAATACCTTGAAAATAGTCGTTTAATGGTTAACTCAAAGACAGACAAATTGCAGGAAACCTTGGATATCATCTAATTTATCATCCTATGTGGGTAACCTTGGACAGGGTGTCGTCGTTAAAAATATTTAAGAAGTTTGAATCATTTTAAAAAATTAAATAAGGCCAACATAAAAGTTTTCTTGCAAAAATGCTAGGTTTTTCGAGTATTATATGTTTAATTGACATTAAAGCTTGGAGTTAATCTAATGATATGTACGGCTTAAAATGTATCGAATATTTTGCTTAAATTGATGATCAATCAATTTAATAGAAATCAAAGAAGAGGAAATTTTAATATATGTTTCTTGCTTCAGATTTCCCTCTTTTTCCCCTCTCTTCCTCTTTTCCAACCCCCCATCCACCCCTTATCCTTCTTCCCTATCCCCTTCCTTCCCCACCCCTCATTCATCCTTTATCCTCGACTCCCCTTCCTTCCCAACCACTCATCCATCCCTTATCCTCCTCCCCTTCTGATTCCATTTTGTTCAGTCTCCATGGTGTTCAGTTTCCACGTTGTTTGTTTCCATGTTGTTCCGTTTCCTGTTGTTCTATTTCCATGTTGTTCTGTTTCCATGTTGTTCAGTTCAATGTTGTTCAGTTTCCATGTTGTTCTGCTTCCTTGGTGTTCTGTTTCCATGTTGTTCCGTTTGCATGTTGTTCTGTTTCCATGTTGTTCTATTTCCATGTTGTTCTGTTTCTGTGTTGTTCAGTTTCCATGTTGTTCTGTTTTCATGTTATTCTGTTTCCATGTTGTCCAGTTCAATGTTGTTTAGTTTCCATGTTGTTCAGTTTCCATGTTGTTCTGTTTCCATGTTGTTCTGTTTCCATGTTCTTCTGTTTTCATGTTGACCCGTTTCCAAATCGCCGATTCATTTTAATCAAGACAATTTGTATGTACTCATACAGTAAAGTACAAGTTTCTTCACATGAATGTATTTTATTCTTTTTCTAAAAAGGTTTCATTTTCTACGTGGATAAAATTCACAATTTTTGTGAAAATCTATTTACTGGGTGACGGGGGATGAAAGATTGAATTTAAGATTTCTTTATTCTTTTACGTAGTGGAGAGAATTCAAATTTTTTCTTTACGAGAATGTTTCCGTTTCTCTTAATATACTTAATTAATTTTTAGTGCTTTTAATTTATTTCACGCCCAAAAAACATAGATTTATTGATTACAATCCCTCTATATAAATACAAATATAAAAATAAATCATTATTAAACATAACTTCAAGTAACCTTCCATTTATAGAATGGCATGTCCACAACGTTATCCTAAAAACCTTTTTCTGGTCATTTATGAATGATTAAGACATTTGTAGTAAATGCACTACTCAAATAAATACTTTTAGATCAGTACCAATCCAGGTACAACTCAATCTCGAACTCCCGGTTCTCCAATAATACCTTGGTCAATATCAATCCGGATACAACTCTATCTGTAATTTTAAGGATCTGTCTTACAAGATACAACTCAATCAGAAACTCAAGGTTCCTCAGTAATACCATAGTTAATATCAATCCGGATACAACTCAGTCTGTGTTCTCATGTATCTGACTTACATGATACAACTCAATCTAAAACTCATAGTTCATCAGTAATACCATTGTCAATATTAATCCAGATACGATTGAGTTCACTGTAATTCCCAATCTATATCTGTCTTACAAGAAAGTGATTCAGGGTGCTTTGTGTTTGCTAAACGAGGAACAATTACACTCACACTGCAATCTAGCGAAGCTTATTCCAACTGACGTATTCTATGGAATAAGTTAAGTTAGTAAATATAATTACAAGTTGTGCATTGTTATATACAAGCATAGTTAGGCTTATCACAATACAGGTTTTATGCAGTTATTTACAGACGTAATTAGGTTACAATGTATAACGTAATGTATCTAGGTGTGTTCAGGTTTACAAAAATGGGGTTTACTACGATATTTGTTACATATTTAGGTTTTTGTTTTTGAAAACTGATTATTTTTATTTTGTGGTTTGTATATCTACATTATTGATCAGATTAGGGATTCATGGGTACCATTGTGAATCAGTTTAAATTGAGGGTTTCTTAAGCTTACAACACAGGAATTACTTTAATCTACGTAAATAATATCTTTGACAACTGAAAACGTTCACAGGCTGTAAATATCATAATCAACAATATAGACATTTACGGGGCAAAAACAAGAAATTACTTTAAATTATCATAAAAATGTTTTTAAACAAATTTTGTGGAAAAGTAAAATGAAAACTATTAAATCTGATCTAATCTTTAATTCTTTAAAGTGAGTGACCGGCTATGGTAGGTAGTTGAACTGAGTATGAAGTGCTGTGGAAAACTTCTTTCGAATTCATTTGAGACATATTAAACTTTTTAAAGATTTGTAAATCCTGAGTTTGAGCGCAAAGTTGACGTTCAAAATTACTACTTTGGGAATGGATACGTTTTCAGAATTATTTCTTTTATTTGTTAAAAAACGACAACGAAAAATAAAGTAAAAATTATACAGTAATCTAATTAGATTGTTAGGAACGTATTTCTTAAAAGAAATTTGTCAATAAATCAATGCTAAAATCGATTATTGCGTTTTTATTATTACATTGAATTTCTTATTTTCTTTGAATTTATTCGCAGATTTCTTCAAATTCTTCAAATGTCGTCTTTTCAATAATAATTCTAGAAAATCTGCGAAAATCTTTGTGAATAATGAGAAACCAGTATTATGAGTAAATAGAAACTAATAATTGAACAAGATTACTTATTTTGATGGAAAGATTAATTTATATTTTCTCAACATGTTCCTATACATGACGTCTGTAGTTTATTGTAGAACTTTTTTACGTTTCATGTTGTCGTTATTTAATAATTTTAAAAAACTAATTCTGAAAACGTATCTACTCCCAATGTAGGAGTTTTGAACGTTGAATTTGCGCTCAAACTCAGGATTTACAGATCTTTAAAATGTTTAATATGTCTCAAATGAATCCGACAGAAGTTTTCCACAACTCTCCATACCTTTAAACTTAAAGAAAAATCCATGACACCTCCAAAACTTGATTAGATTTGGTTTGGTAGTTTCAAGCCAATATTAGGAACACACTGACTTACAGCGCAATATATTTGTTTCTTTTCAGGTAAACTTGAAAAATGCTGACATTGCCCTCTAAAAGTTTAAAAGTTTGGAAAAAGAAAGTTTTAGAGGTGTCATGGTTTTCCAGTCCTAAACTATTTAAAGAAATAAAATAGACAAATAAATTAAATATAAACATTTGAATATTATATTGTCTGCTAAAGTAGTTTGTTGGCAAAATTTTGGTTCATTTGCACACATTTTTTTCATGATAACATTTGCACACATTTTCTTTCAGAATAACATTTGCACACATTTTCTTTCAGGATAACATTTGCACACATTTTTTTTCATGATAACATTTGCACACATTTTCTTTCAGGATAACATTTGCACACATTTTCTTTCNATTTGCACATATTTTCTTTCAGGGTAACATTTGCACACTTTTTCTTTCAGGACAACATTTGCACACATTTTCTTTCAGGATAATATTTGCATACATTTTCTTTTAGGATAACATTTACACATATTTTCTTTCAGGATAACATTTGCATACATTTTCTTTCAGGATAACATTTACAAATATTTTCTTTTAGGATAACATTTGCACACATTTTCTTTCAGGATAAAATATTTGCATACATTTTCTTTCAGGATAACATTTGCACATATTTTCTTTCAGGGTAACATTTGCACACTTTTTCTTTCAGGATAACATTTGTACACATTTTCTTTCAGGATAATATTTGCATACATTTTCTTTTAGGATAACATTTACACATATTTTCTTTCAGGATAACATTTGCATACATTTTCTTTCATTATAACATTTGCATACATTTTCTTTCAGGATAACATTTGCACACATTTTCTTTCAGAATAACATTTGCACACATTTTCTTTAAAGGTAACATTGGCACACTTTATCTTTCAGGATAACATTTGCACACATTTTCTTTCAGGATAACATTTGCATACATTTCTTTTAGGATGACATTTACACATATTTTCTTTCAGGATAACATTTGCACACATTTTTTTAAGGATATTATTTGCATACATTTTCTTTTAGGATAACATTTACACATATTTTCTTTCAGGGTAACATTTGCACACATTTTCTTTCAGGATAATATTTGCATACATTTTCTTTCATTATAACATTTGCATACATTTTCTTTCATGGTAACATTTGCACACATTTTTTTAAGGATATTATTTGCATACATTTTCTTTCAGGATAACATTTACACATATTTTCTTTCAGGATAACATTTGCACACATTTTCTTTCATGATAATATTTGCATACATTTTCTTTCATTATAACATTTGCACACATTTTCTTTTAGGATAACAATTGCATACATTTTCTTTTATTATAACATTTGCAAAACACATTTTCTTTCATGTTAACATTTGCATACATTTTCTTTCATTATAACATTTGCACACATTTTCTTTTAGGATAACATTAGCATTCATTTTCTTTCATTATAACATTTGCGCACATTTTCTTT
>NW_019396143.1:7568-42958 GCF_000591075.1 Eurytemora carolleeae
GGGTTCTATTATGGATTATCTTATTGTCAGATTGAAGGAAAGGTTAAAGGGTTCTATTATGAATTATCTTATTGTCAGATTGAAGGAAAGGTTAAAGGGTTCTATTATGGATTATCTTATTGTCAGATTGAAGGAAAGGCTAAAGGGTTCTATTATGGATTATCTTATTGTCAGATTCAAGGAAAACTTAGTTTTCTTTTCTCTTATGAGAAACTTTATCCAAAGACAAATAGGAAAAAAAATTCATTCTCCAGATTTCGTCAATAGAAAAAAAAGATTGTATCTTCCGAGGTTAAGAAAGACTAAAAAGAAAATTCCGTATTGTGACATTATTTTAGGATAAAATTCAAATTTCAATTAGAATTACAGGGTGACCAAAAAGCAAGTTCAAATTAAAAGCGAGTTTTTAATATTTAAAAAAGTTACTCACTTTGGACCCCTCTAGAATTAGAAACTATGTACTAGGCGCTGAACCCCCCTATCTACTTCTACTTTTTAGAGGTCACCCTGCACTTTTCTAAAAATCTAGATATTTTGAAAGTGTTACTTGTTTTCAGTGTATTGTATCAGTAATCACAGTTTGGTTTTTATCTAGTCTGCTCTCTCTACCAGTTCTACTAACTAATGTAAGTTTTTATCTAGTCTGCTCTCTCTACCAGTTCTACTAACTAATGTAAGTTTTTATCTACTCTGCTCTCACTACCAGTTCTACTAACTAATGTAAGTTTGTATCTACTCTGCTCTCTCTACCAGTTCTACTAACTAATGTAAGTTTTTATCTAGTCTGCTCTCACTACCAGTTCTACTAACTAATGTAAGTTTTTATCTAGTCTGCTCTCTCTACAAGTTCTACTAACTAATGTAAGTTTGTATCTACTCTGCTCTCACTACCAGTTCTACTAACTAATGTATGTTTTTATCTAATCTGCTCTCTCTACCAGTTCTACTAACTAATGTAAGTTTTTAAAAGTTATTTTCATTTTTCTTAAATTAGGTCTTTTAGCACTTTTAACTAGGATTTGGAAAAACTCTTTTAAATGACAGAAGTTTTACAAATTGGCTGGATATTCTGGGCTGATAATCTGAACAAAATAAAAAAAATTTCAAATTTTGTGTCTTTTTTAAATCAAAATCGTCCATTAAAGGAAAGAATTGAAACTGTTCCATTTTCCAAATATTTAAAGAAATTGACCGGTCTCTCCGCAACGCTTTGATCTCATTTAAAATCTTTTAAAAGCTTTGTTTATTGTATTTTTCTATTCCTGTATTTTGTATTCATGGTGTTGGTAAATTTTCATCATCACCGCCATTAGAGGGCCTGTACACATAATTTCGATTGACTTTACATTTAAAGGGAGTGACCAGCTATGTAAGGTAGTTGAACTGAGCAAACAGTGTTGTGGACAAATTCTTTAGGATTCATTTGACACACATAAAACTTTTTAAAGATCTGTAAATCCTGAGTTTGAGAGCGCAAAGTCGACGTTCAAAATCGTACTTTTGGGTCTGTCCCTTTAAAGCGAAGCATATTCGATGCACAACGGTACCTTGTTTATCAATAATCTGGAAAATAAACTTGTTTTTTTTGAGCATTAAAATCAAAATGATTTTGTGCTAAACAAAATTATAAAAGTATTTGAATAATTGTTAATTTTGTATTATGGTGCAAATAAATATAATTTAATCACAGGAAAAAAAGCGCTTTTCTTTTTTAAAGAGAAACTTTTAAAAAGATATTTTATCCTTGATCAGACAAAGATAGTTGTGAATCGGACACGCCAGAGACTCGAAACAACGGCTACAGTCCCCTTAAGAAAAATGTGTATTAAAAATGCAACACCTCCCAAATGGAATTTTCTGGAATACATCAGGAATTTCGTAAAATATCAAAGCTTTCTCGGATAAAGTTAAAGGGACTGTAAGCGTAATTTCAAGTGACCCTCCATGCAAAGATTGCAATATGGTTTTTACACAACATTGGTCTCATCAAGAATAAATTAGATATCATTTTTTATGATTTTGAAAACTGATTATTTTCAATTGTGGATTCTCTACAAAAAGACTTGTATATTTCTACTGCAGGAAAACGTTTCGGAATTATTGAATTAAACAGTTTTAACTCTAGAAAAACGACAATTTCTTCCACATTATTGATCAGATATTTTTCAAGGTGACATTGTAAATCAGACATTGTCATTGTTCCCCTTCAAGAGTAATCCTTGCTCCGTAACCTTGTTAAATTCTAATATTCCCCTTCAAGAGTAATCCTTGCTCCGTAACCTTGTTAAGTTCTAATATTTCCCTTCAAGAGTAATCCTTGCTCCTTAACCTTGTTAAATTCTAATATTTCCCTTCAAGAGTAATCCTTGCTCCGTAACCTTGTTAAATTCTAATATTCCCCTTCAAGAGTAATCCTTGCTCCTTAACCTTGTTAAATTCTAATATTTCCCTTCAAGAGTAATCCTTGCTCCGTAACCTTGTTAAATTCTAATATTCCCCTTCAAGAGTAATCCTTGCTCCGTAACCTTGTTAAATTCTAATATTCCCCTTCCAGAGTAATCCTTGCTCTATAACCTTGTTAAATTCTAATACATTTCAGACTTAGGTAAGTTTAAGAGTAGATTTGTGTCTCATTCAATTGCATTTTCAATGTGACTAAATGTTTTTTTCTATTTGAAAGAAAAACATCAGTGATTTCAGATTGTTATCTTACAAGTTTTAAACATGACTCATTTTACGGTAGAGGTTTTCAACAGAAGTCTTTTTAATTACTTTATTCGACTAAACAAACTTGTTCACTCTTGCATTGGTAAAAAAAATTTAATTAGTGAATTTACGAGGTTACAAAGTGTTACCAGTAGTTCTAAATATAATTGACATTAATCAGTAATTTTGTTGTGAGTCTCGTGATCAAGCAGAGATTGATTTAATGTCATGTGGTGGTTAATATTCTGCAGGGATAACTGTAAGAAAATGATCAGAAATTTAAAAGTTCACACATTGTATATCAAGATCATGCTTATTTAAATAAACAATATCCACATTATAGTTTCGATCTCTTGTTTCTTAAAGGGACATACCGGCTTTGTAAGGTAGTTAAACTGAGTATGCAGTGTTGTGGACAAATTCTTTAGGATTCATTTTTAAAGGTCTGTATATTCAGAGTTTGAGCGCAAAGTCGACATTCAAATTCATACATTTGGGTGAATTTGTTCTCAGGATTGTTTTTTTTATTATTAAATAAGGACATCAAAAAAATTTTAACAAAATTCTACAGCAAACTAATTAGTTGTTTAGGAACAGGTTGAGAAAATAAAAATTTACTCTTATCATCGAAAATACGTAATCTTATTTAATTATTAGTTTCTATAATCTCTCTTTAATCACAAAGATTTTATGCAGATTTTCTAAAAAAAAAATTAATAAAAAAGACGACATTCGAAGAATTTAAAGAAATCTGCGAACAAAGTCATAGAAAATAAAAAAAATATAATGATGAAAAGGAAATAATTAATTCTAACTTTGAATTATTGACCTTTTGAGAAATGTGTTCCTAAACTTCTAATGAGTTTACTATACAGTTTTTTACTATATTTTCCGTTGTCATTGTTTGATAATTAAATAAAAACGATTCTGAAAACGTAGCCACCCAAATTCATAATTTTGAACTTCGACTTTGCGATCAAACTCAGTAATTATACATCGTGGAAACGTTTAATATGTCTCAAAAAAAAGAATTTATCCACAACACTGCATACTCAGTTTAACTTCCTTACATAACCGGTCTGTCCCTTTTAACATGAATATGCTTAAGTGTTTTTTTCCCAACGTTTCATCCAACGTTAATCTTATAGAGCTTCATCCAACGTTAATCTTATAGGGCTTCATCCAACGTTAATCTTATAAAGCTTTAACCAACTTTGATCTTATAGAGCTTCATCCAACTTTAATCTTATAGAGCTTCATCCAACTTTAATCTTATAGAGCTTCATTCAACGTTAATCTTATAGAGCTTCATCCGACTTTAATCTTATCGAGCTTCATCCAACGTTCATCTTATAGAGCTTCATCCAACGTTAATCTTATAGAGCTTTATCCAACTTTAATCTTATAGAGCTTCAACCAACTTTAATCTTATAGGGCTTCATCCAACTTTAATCTTATAGAGCTTCATCCGACTTTAATCTTATAGAGCTTCATCCCACTTTAATCTTATAGAGCTTCATCCAAATTTAATCTTATACAGCTTCATCCAACTTTAATCTTATAGAGCTTCATCCAACTTTAATCTTATACAGCTTCATCCCACTTTAATCTTATAGGGCTTCATCCAACTTTAATCTTATAGAGCTTCATCCGACTTTAATCTTATAGAGCTTCATCCAACTTCAATCATATAGAGCTTCATCCAACTTTAATCTTATAGGGCTTCATCCAACTTTAATCTTATAGAGCTTCATCCAACTTTAATCTTATAGAGCTTCATCCAACTTTAATCTTATAGAGCTTCATCCAACTTTAATCTTATAGAGCACTTTAATCTTATAGAGCTTCATCCAACTTTAATCTTATAGAGCTTATAGAGGAGTATTCTATGTTAACTGTGATCCTGCCAGGCTACATTGCAGAAAACGTGCTGGGTCGATTTAACACTTGGTAGTCCAAACTGGACAGTACGACTGAATACATAGTACATACTGTACCAGCTCGGATCATGGCATTTTAGAGTGGGGAATAATAACAAAATTTGCTGTGCAGTGTGCACGCGCTCAAATTAAATAGAAATTGTATTACTATTTTTAATCTGATATAAAATTGAAAATACTAACCCTTCCTGCATACTCTTTGAAAAAGAAAATACAATTTCTTTTTGTTATTAATTTTTGGATTTAAAGCAATTCTAAGTGCATTTAATATTGTGACAAAGCATATAGCTTTACAGTAATAATTTAATAATTTCTTAATAGACAATTGTCTGTTTACACTGCAGGATAGCTGTGTTTCATGTTCATTGGACTATTCAAGGTCATAACTTGAGTCTTAAAGTCGACTCTCTCTTCTGGAGTTTTTTTGGTTCTCACTGTATATAAGTATATTGTATATTGTATATTGCATATTGTATATTGTATATTGTATATTGTATATTGTATATTGTATATTGTATATTGTATATTGTATATTGTTTATTGTATATTGTATATTGTATATTGTATATTGCATATTGTATATTGTTTATTGTATATTGTAAAAAAATATTTTAAAGGACATCCTTTATGGTTATTTTAAAATAAAATTTACTAAGCAGGATTATCGTATATATAGAAAGCGGAGGAATGTACCCCTTTTTATTTTTCACACACACTCCCTTTATCTTTGATAAAAAATGTAATTACTAGACTCGATTTCGATCGGGAAGAATGGTCCATATAGACATTCTTTCTTCTCTCTTCTTTTATGGCGATAAAATTTTAAAAATAAGTTTTATGTGTTCGAGAATTTAACAATATCCAATGTATGATTCAAAGAAAAGTTTTAACAACATATAACTATTTACTCGGAATTGGGGAAAAGTTTCTTAACCTTTTTTTAAATCAAAATCGTCCATTAAAGGAAAGAATTGAAACTGTTCCATTTTCCAAATATTTAAAGAAATTGACCGGTCTCTCCGCAACGCTTTGATCTCATTTAAAATCTTTTAAAAGCTTTGTTTATTGTATTTTTCTATNTCAGAAACTAGAAGTGTAAAAGTAGGGGAGAGTTTTGTGGATTAAGACTAGAAGTGTTAAAAAGGGGGGTAGTTTAGTAAATTAAAACTAGAAGTGAAGAAGGGGAATAGATTTGTAGATTAAAATTAGAAAGTAAAAGGATGTGTCCTCATAATGTACTGTTTAGAATGTGTACTTTATATTGTACTGTTCAGTAAGTGCACTTTATAGTGTTCTGATCAGGATGTGTGCTCTTTATTGTACTGTTCAGGATGTGTAGTCTATAATGTACTGTTCAGGATGTGTACTCTATAATGTACTGTTCAGTATGTGTACTCTATAGTGTACTGTTCAAACCCCTGGGGAATTAGATCAAGATTAGAAAATAATGAAAAATAGAAATATTGTCTACAATGGCTCCCAATCCCTTCAGTGTATAAATAATCTCATTTATTCTGCTGGACACAAACAGTTATCTCCAAAATTTAGTGGAATACCATGTTAAATCCAAAACTATTTATAAAATAGTGACATTGTAAAGCGTCAACCCATTTAAAGCTTTTCATACACGATTCTCCTGGAAATAGAACCCACAGTTGGAATTCTAAAAGAAAAACTTGATTTGTTAAGGGTGTCGTTGTGAATCAGGAATGCATCTCTTGAAACTATCCGTACAGTCCCTTTAAGAAATATATGTTTGTATATCTTTAGGAGTCTGGATCAGCTCCCTGGGTAGGCAGAGCAGTTTCTTTATATCAGCTGTTTGTGCTGCTCATTATTCCTCTTATTCTTAGCACTGGCTGCTACCAAGCTGTTATCAGAGTTCTTTGGAGATCTGTCAGGTAATTTTATGACAGTACAGTGGAGCCCATCAAATTGTGGAATACGAAGACGAAATTTTAGGAAATATTTTTGCAAAAAGTCTAGGTCTGTGTTCACTGCACAATTGTTGTGGTTAAAAAATGTAGTCTAGCCGTTCCCCTATTCCACAATACTAGCGGTAAACTGTACACACTTTTTTCGGTCGAGGAAAAAATGAAAAAAAGTTATATATTATGTTTATAAGAGTTTCAATAACATGTACAGTGTCAAGGGCGTGTACAGAAATTTTTTATTTGCCCCCCCCCCCTAGAGGCTCCTAGGGGGGGGGGGCAAATTTAAAACATTTGGCTTCTTGAATATCAGGCATAAGAATAAGATAGTTTAAAGGTACCCATACAGTCCAATTACCTTGCAAGTATACTATACTTTATCTCTCCATCAAACAAAACTACCAGAAAAAAACATTATTATAAACAATCGACATTTTATTTTACTGTTATGTTAGTAATAATGAGTATTTAAACTAGAGATAGTAAAAGACATTTTTGAAAATGAAAAACTCAAAATAATTATGACTTGTAAAATTTTCTGTTTTGAAAAAAATTAGGAGCAGAATTGTAAGTTATATAATAAAGCTCATCGTTCATTTATATGTTTGCTATGGCTGGCCAAACGGCTGAATCAATGGGCTGAATTTTAGTGAGGAAACTCATGGATACCCTTGAGGATGACATAAGCTAAATAAATTATAATTTTTTGATTTCATTCGATTGTTAAAATTCTACGGGCAACGCTGGGCACTTCTGCTATGTTTGTAATAAAAGAAAGATTACAAAACGGCGGTGCAATGAATAAAGTAAATTAAATCCAAATTAAGAAAACAAAAAATGGTCTTTTACTACCTCCAAACTCAAGCTTTCGTGGCTTGACATTTAAAAGTAATTGTTTTACTTCACTATCCCTAAAAGCGCGCATCAGATTAGGATGAATGCGCATTCTAAGTAGATTTATCATTCGAACTTCTGTCATGATGGCTCTGGTCCACGTATACAATCTTCTTAGTGCACTTGCCCCCCACCCTTTATACGCCCTTGTACAGAGTACACAATGTAAGCACTATGAGTAACTTTTTTAATAATGTACAGGAATGTACACACTATGAGTAACTGTTGTAAATTGTACAGGAATGTACACACTATGAGTAACTGTTGTATATTGTACAGGAATGTACATACTATGAGTAACTGTTCATCTCTACGGAACGGGCACAGAGCTCGTTGCTACAGCTTCAGACCAACCAATACGAACAATGTACAGACAGATCAACCAAGGTATGTTGAAAGGAATTGTCCACAAAATCCTTTATTTCCCTGTAAACCATATTAAGTAAGTTAGGAAACAATGTTAAATTTACCTAATATAAAATGTGTAAGATTTTCTGAAAAATTTTGCAAATCACAATAAAAAATCAGGTATATAATGAGGTCCATCATTGTAGGTCCAGAGTAGTGTAAAGCATGTAAACTTTTCTATTTGGATAATATGAAAACACAAAAACCATTTTCTTCACTTTAGAAATAGATTTAGAACTATTTGGATTATTCCTTGAAAATAGTATAAAACGTTATCTTTCTTCTGAAAATAAAAACCCAGTTGTTTAAGTAGAATTGATATGGATTTGAGTATTTACGGGTTAAAACTTTTACTGTTCTATGTTTTCCTTTGTCGGAGACTGAGGCAGAATGCCGTAGTATTCTTTGAGACTTCTCCAAGATGAGGGGGGTGGGGTGGTAAAGACGACATTGAATGGTAAAAAATTGGAAGGTAGATTTATGGGCAACAATGTTCCTAGTCCAACTTTTCAAGGTCATCTCATAGAAAAGATATACCTTTAACTTAAATGGAAAGAGTGCAAGGGAGGTTTAAATAAAAATCAAAAAACTTCGCTGGAAAAATTTTCAAAAATGATTATTTTTATTTTTGACAAATATTGACATGTGAAACAAATTGTTACATCTATTTTTCAAAAGCTTTTCAAATTCGTAAGTTTTAGATTTGTAGATTTGTAGCTCGAATATTAAAAATATTATAATGGACAATTTTTGCCGAAGGCCCAGTTGGAACTAGATGAGACAGAAAAATATGTTTAACTCAACATTCTATTTGTTAGCTTTAGAAAACATTTACTAATGTTTCGCAGACAATGCATGAATAAAAATATTACTTCCTCTTATCAGCAAGTTGCACAGTGCAAAAATTGTAATTTGTGGTGCAAACTCATTTAGGCGAACTTATCTCTAGGGCTTGGCATTGACAGATTTTTCACAGCTTGTTTAGAAATGGTTTCTACAATAACCGAATGAAAGCTTATCATTATCGTTATTATGTGATAACTGAACGTTTTTTCTTTATTTGCTATTCAAGTTATCCTTCGAAATTTGGAGTTTTTAATGGTGGTAACAAAATACATTTCTAAGCTATGATAACTTTACCTTAACTGTAATTAGCTGTTCATTTCCTTAGTAATAGTCGATTATCATCTGCTCTTATTTTTTTCTTTCATTTTAGAAATGGTTCTCAGCCCTATCCTTATAATTGCATTGGACACGTTATGCCTTTCGAAATAAGCAAGGAAGGGGGGGGGGGGGGGGACAACTTACAAAATAATCATTCCCCCCCCGTCCCCCCTCCCTCACTGCCCAAACGGAAAAAATATTCCTCACTGAAAGATTTTTAAATTTTTTTCTGAAAGAGAAAGCAAACTAGTGATTAACTAAAAAAATACTGATCAAACTTATTTTACATTTATAGACACTTCTCTTAGATACGCTATTTCTTGGGGGACATCCCCCCCCTAATTTTCCAATTTATATTCTCCCATCACTTCTGGACTCTGGTGGGGGTTATTGATTTTAATAGAACTAATCAGACAGAATTTGCACAGCTTGAAATTGACTCGATGAAATATTTCTTGATTTTTTTTTGAAAATTTTGGCGCCAAAATATATATTGAAAGTTATCCGGATAATATTTAGAGGGGGTGGCGGGTAAATGGCAATATTTTACTTTACAGAAGACCTTTTATCTTCTTTTTGAATGAGAGTCGACACACATGAAAATCATTATTCCTAGGTTTAGCTTGATAATTTTGTAAAATAGAAGCATTAATAAACAAATCGGCAAATATGTTTATGATGATTTGAAGAAAATTTAAAGACGTTTTAAAAGCTGTATCTCTAAATCTGACCAGAGTCCAAAACTAAAGAACGAAAAGTTTTGACTTAAATTTAAACCTGAACTTTAACCGTGAGGTTAAATTTTTAAACCTGTGGTTAAATATTTAACTCGCCGAAATCGACGAGTTAAAATTTAAACACAGGGTTAAAATCTTTAAATCCCGCAATCCCTATTTGTCTATCATCATTCAGTGGTAAGCGGCATTCAACTAATTACGATATATTTAAAAGTAAAAACCTTGATTTAACAAATTTCACGTTTTAGATTAATTAATGTTTGCACGTAACCCCAAAATACGGTTGTAACTGGAAATAATTTAAAGTTAACTAAAACAGCTGATTAGCGATGGTTACGTAATATTCTCCATAAATCCTTTTCTCTGATTGGGTGAAATTTTTCCCGGGAAATTCAAATTTAAAATTGAGAAAGTTTAATATTTAAGTAGCTATTCATTATTTTACAGAACTTTTAACCTCAAACTTAAAGTTCGCGCATTCTTTAGTTTTGAACTCTGGACAGAAGCTGAATGAAATGTAATTTTTTGAAAAAATTTGTTTATGCACATTAAGCTACTGCATGCACATTGCATAACCTAAACATAAATAGATTCTCTTATCTAAAGAGGTTCAGGATGTCATTAAAGTCTCCCTGTTGGTATCCCTGTATTATGAACTTAATCAACCTTTCTAATCTATATAATAAAGCTCTTCGTTTAGATAACATTTGTATGTATGCTATATTATTAATTTTATTTTTACATTTTTACTCCTCTCCTTTCTCAGGAAAATGTTTTATCAGTGATAATCAATTTTTGAATATTAAATATTTTCAAAATTTAATTTGTTGTATTCATACATTTCAAGGCAAAATAAAAATTCCATAAATTTAACAATTTCGAAATTTCGAAAATATATCAAAAATTACTTTGACGAAAGTTGTGTAGATATTTAGACAGGAAATTTTTAAATGAATTGATTCAGTTTTAACCCTATTCCCGCTGGGGGGGGGGTCAATTTGACCCCCCCCTGTAGCTTTTTTTACATAACTCAAAAAGTATTGGTCTGAGGCTGTTGAAATTTTCTGACTTTTCTTACATACCCAAAGCCCTCCCTTTAGGCCTAAAACCGGGCTTTAATACTAACTGCCTGAAATTGACCCCCCCCCCAGCGTATCCTGGTTTTCAAGTACCCCAGCAGGGATAGGGTTAAATGAATTGATTTAATTTGAAATCGATTAAAGAATTTAATTTTTCCCTTCCTAGGTCAACGTCTTGTGGAATAAATAACCTGACGTGAACAAATAGACAATTGGACATTTTTTAACCTTTGCAAATCAAATTAAACTTCTAATTTCAAAAGTTTGAGTTCGCCTCAGGAATTAAAGTTACAGAAGACAACTTTAACTCGATAATAATGTCCATCTTCCTCATTTCCTTTGTATGTTAAAGGATGTGTTCACAGCTTTTAAAATGGTAAAGTGCGACTTTAAAGAAATTCCAAATTTCGAGATCTTTAACGTTAAGAAAGCTCATCTTACATTGCTAAAAAATTGACTTTAAGGGCATTAATTTCGCGAAGCATTTCCTGTCAACATTTTCCTGTCAACATTTTCCGCTTTTAACTGTTGCTCTATAATTTGCCTTGTTTAATCATTCTCAAATATTCGCAGATTTTTCTGTTTAAATTGAGGAATTGTCAAAAAATAAAAAAATTAATTTTAGGGCAAAAACTTTTATTTTTGACTCTCCATGCAACCTTCTGTGGTGTCAAATGAGTTGCCATTGGGCCAGATCGGTTTAGTCGTTTTTCCATTTTTCCAATCAGGTGGACAATGAACAGACAAGAAGATATGAGACAAGCCAAAATATCAAATAAAAGTTTGTTTTCAAAAGCTGTCCTATAAACCTCATTAAAAACCTTGATTAAGTCCTGAATAATACGACAAAAAAAACTTATTATATTTGGTAAAAACTGTTCGAAGATTTTAAGATGACTATAAAAGTCGGTTAAAATTCTGTACAATAAAATGGTTTAAAACTTACATGAAAAAAAAATGGTTTAATACTCATGAAAAATCTGGTTTTAATCTTTCTAAAAAATTTGGTTAAAATCTGGTTTAAATCTTTAAACAAAAAATTGGTTAAAATCTGGTTTAAATCTTCATACCAAAAATTGGTTAAAATCTGGTTTATCTCTTTAACAAAAAATTGGTTAAAATCTGGTTTTAATCTTTATACAAAAAAAGGGTTAACATCTGGTTTAACTCTTTAACAAAAATTGGTTAAAATCTGGTTTAAGTCTTTATACATAAAACTGGCTAAAATCTGGTTTAAATTTGTATACAAGAAACTGGTTTAAAACTAGTTTAAACTTTATACAAAAAACTGTCTAAAAATTAGTTTAAATCCTTATACAAAAAATCTGGTTAAAATCTGGTTTAACTCTTTAACAAAAAAAATAGTTAGAATCTGGTTTTAATCTTTAACATAAAAACTGGTTAAATCATGTTTCAATCTTTAGGCAAAAAACTAATGAAATCGGTTTTAAATCTTTACACAAGAAACTGGTTAAAGCCTGACTCAAATCATTTTACTAAAAACTGGTTAAAATCTGGTTTAAATATTTATCCAAAAAAAATGGTTAAAAACTACCAGACTTGAATCTGGTACAAAAAATCTGTGTGAAAATGGCAGACTAGAGGAACTTGAGAGGTATGTAGACAAAAGTGATGAAAAAAAACTAGTTGAAAAGTGTTGAAAAAGTTTGTGAAAAGTTAACGGAAAGTTTGTCGAAGATTTCTTAGCAAATGATGCAATCAAGGAAAAGAAGGTTCTCGGTATCCTACAAACTATTGGTTAATAATGTGTGGGAGGGGGGAGGATGCCTGCCCCACTCACTCCAGTGTTTTGCCTTGTCATGCTAATTTCGATTTTTTTGTCATTTAAAACTATCTTTTGAAATGAAAGGACCAGATAAAATTGATATTGATACCTATTTGAACAGAAATCTAAGTTTCGCTTATACATTACCTTTAAAATAGATTTTTTGGTCCATTTTACTGTTCACGCCCCTATTTCTAAACTAGTGTGGTCAGTCCACAAATTACACACAGGTCAGACTGTAGACATGATTCAAGGCACCCTCCCTATATAAATTGGCATTTCAGACTCACAAAGGCACCTTTACCCAAGTAACAATTAGGGAAGATACTGATATTCTTCAAATATTTCCTAATTATAAAGACGAGGTGTTGGAAATTTATCCGACTATTGTGCACGCCTGTACAGCTGTACACAATAACACTATTGTGCACGCCTGTACAGCTGTACACAATAACACTATTGTGCACGCCTGTACGCCTGTACACAATAGTGTTAGAAAAGTCTTTGATATTCTTGAGTAAAAGTGTTTGATTAAAAGGATTTTTTTTTGCCTCTGCAACTTATTTCCGCAAGCCACACAATTTCGACAGAATATTATATCTTATTCATCCTTAATAAGACAAAGGTGACAGGTCCATTGAGATTTGGTTATACAACTTATATATAGTCTACATAAAATTTCGTCTTTAGGCAGTTCTAGTTGTATTAGTACAAAGAAGTATAAAATAGTATAAAAAAGTATTAAATAGTAAAAAGAAGTATGAAATAGTACAAAGAAGTATGAAATAGTACAAAAAAGTATGAAATATTACAAAGAAGTATGAAATAGTACACAGAAAGAAGTATGAAATAGTACAAAGAAGTATGAAATAGTACAAAGAAGTATGAAATAGCAAAGAAGTATTGAATAGTACAAAGAAAGAAGTATGAAATAGTACAAAGAAGTATAAATAGTACAAAGAAGTATAAATAGTACAAAAAAGTATGAAATAGTACAAAGAAGTATAAAATAGTACAAAGAAGTATGAAATAGTAAAAAGAAGTATGAAATAGTAAAAAGAAGTATGAAATAGTACAAAAAAATAGCAAAATCTAAGATAAATACTCTTTTCCTCAAGTTTATACTTAACACCCATTTCATTTTGACCGAACATTATACTGAGAGCATTTTAAAACTATGAACATTTTGTCCAAAATCCCAAACAGAATGTTAGAAGAATAAAAATATATGAGATATCCCTAACAATCTATTCATAATTTTGATCAAAATTTTCGTTATTTTGAAAAGTTTCAATATTTCGAACAAAATGTTTAGTTCGATCTGTTTAATCTCTGCGTTGGTTACTCAGTATTCCTCTGGTATGACGGGAAGATAATAAACCTAAATCTTATATTTTATCCACACAATCCTATATCCTGTCATATATCATGGAAAATAAAACTAAACCCCATTTCATAACCACTATTGGAAGTTTCCAATAGCCCATAACTCCCAATACGCCCCTGCAATCCCATTGGAGGGGCGTACGAGGGCAATTGTGTAGGGGGCACATTTTGCGCGCGTCAGCGTGGAAAAAATGTGTGTGCCCCCCTTTTGGCAACACTGTGCCCCCCTTAAAAACCCCTTTTTTGAAAAAAAATTTGATACCTTTTTAAACTATGTAAACTTAAATTTATGTAATTTTCTTAAGGGGGGGGGGGGCGCAATGTTGCCAAGGGGGGGAGGCACAAAATCAGGCAATTCCTCTTAATACTGTGGTGTAAGCTTCAACGGATGAAAAATATAGATGGAAACGTTTCTAATCTATATTTTCATAGGATTGATACATATTGTATAATAAATTATGATATCAAATATATATTTACACTGAAGGCAGCATATAAAGCTTTTTTTAATGAAACTCTTTTAGTTAAGGGCAAAAGTGAGACTTTAAATATTTTTTTCTATACAATGGAATAAATGCGTAATTTCAAGTGACCCTCCATTTACAGAGTGGCATGTCCGATGTACCTTTGAAACCTTCTCCATCGTTTCTGAAGCAAGAAATGCGCGAGTCCCTTTTGTAGAGAAACCACAAAAAAATATTCAGTTTTCAAACTGGTAAACATGGATTTTTAATGCAATACTTTACCAGACAAAGCTTCGAAGGGTATTGTTGTGAATCAGAATAGATTTCAATTCTTTTCTTAATCTTTTAGTTTGGGTGAGTGCAATGCAATGCAATGTAGAATGTAGATTAAGCCTGAGGAAGATGTAATATTAAAAGAACCCCCCCCCCCCCGAACGCCCCTGTCCCATTGCCCATAACGCGTAAAAAAACAACATGTGTCATAAAATTCGTAAAATTTGGTGTTGCATAATTATCATGTAATTACACATATCTGTAAACAGTTTTTATTTCTTACATTTTCTTCAATGTTTCGAAATTAATAAGAAATTTTTTCCCATAATGAAACAATCCAAAGTTTTCCCCAAACAATCCGGAAGGTTACATAATAATCCGGAATGTTCCGTAGTAATCCAGAATGTTTCCATAGATAATCCGGAATGGTCCGTAAAAAATCTGGAAGGTTCCGTAAATAATCCAGAATGCTCAGTAAATAATTCAGAAGGTTACGTAAATAATCCAGAATGTTGCATAGATAATCCGGAATGTTCCGTAAAATAATCCGAATATTGTTTAGTTCCTCTGCATCAGTTGGTTCCCAGCATTCTCAGGAAGGAATCAAGATGTCTCTCACTGCAGTCAGGTTTACTTTTTTTATTAATAAAAGGACTTTTGAGGTCATTTAAAGTGACACTCTGTTTTTAAGTGGCACGTCCATTTCTCAATTAAATAATAAGTCTAATCAAGAATAAATATGATATCCTTATTTTACTAGGTAAACATTGATATATTTCACAACATTCTCAAACTACAGTGCACATAATACTGTTGAATATAAAAAGACAACTGTAAGACTCACGTGGATTTAACAGTTCTGTCAATATTCCAGAAAGCTATGACTTTCGATCACAATTTCCCCTTTTAAACATAATTTTTCAGCCTTCTTTCTTAAATACTTTGTTGCAAGCAGATACGTTTTGAATAAAAAGTATTAAACAAACAAATCTGTAAGTTTAAAAATTGTTGAAATATAGACCAAAACGCGTATGATTTCAAATAGAAGAAACCGAATGCCTCTAACTCTGGTTAGTCCGGGGTGGACTGGAGTTATGGTTTTAAATAGTCCAAAAAATATAATAACCGTAGCAATTGTGCAGTGAAACAATTGTTTACAAGCTAAATCAACCCAAGATTGTTTAAATGTCTTCTTCTCTTTCCACAGTTTTTTTTTGGCTTCAATATGTACAGGATTACCCACAAAGGATGAGACTGTAAAGACGACCTCAAATCCTTAAAATATGACGATCCCAAGGTTGAAATAAGTCCTCTGCCCTAAATGTAGCTTTTTAACGGCTTATTAAATGATTTGACTAGGAAAGATAAAATTTTTTAATATTCAAGACAGTATAAATTCCGTACAATCGTCTCTGAAGTCTCATCATTTGTCAGTAAACCTGTAGTTGGAAAAAATTGATAATATCATTAAAGAATTTTTTTTAGAGCTCATCGGCTAGGTAAACAGTTAGGTGACCAATCTCTCCAGCCGCCGACCACAACTGGTACACCAGCTACCCAGGCCGGGCAGCAGACGGGTAAAAGGTCAAGTCAACCTGACCAGCCCAACCAGCCGTGTCAGTGCAACCAGGGCTGGCTGGCTGCACAGAAAATAAACAATGGACGAAAGAATATTATCAAGGTACCATTTTTTTAAATTTTCTTATCATATTGGTTTTTGGAATAATGGAGAAAGGATTCATCGTGTGCACCGTTTACAATGCAATGGAATAGTGGTTCAGCTTAGTCCACGTGGTTCAACTTCTTCCTCCTTCAATGAAATTTTAGAGTTTTAATAAAAACGTTCCTCTTTCATAATACTCTACAAAGTTGATATGAGAAAAAAAAATTAAAATTGATATATTTTACTTCAGAGCAGCCGACTTTTAAAGCTTGATATTATAAGGAAAGGATTGCGAAAACTGAATGGACATAATTGAATAATAAATTAATTGGTATAACTCGATAGATGTAATTTTATAAAGAACTAGCTTGGGATCCTAGTGCTGTCCAGATTACTCAGAAGTAGTCAGGAGCCTAAAGGAGTGGCCCCGTAACCTAACCTAGCCGCAGCGCTCGGCACATAAAGTGTTTTAGCCTAACCTAACCCTAAAATATATACTAATCTCTTTTTTCTTGTAATTTAATGCGGCATGCGAGTATAACTCCTTTAGGCTACTGCCTTATATGTACTCCCGCTGTTTTCCCGCCAATGGATGATATTACCGGGAAACTAAATTGTCGACACAGAAAACTTAGAATCTCAGAACCAAGTCAAGAACATTCCCGTAGCTCTCCCGAGTTCCAAAATCAAAATTTAAGGCAAATTGGTCAAGGGGTTCCTGAGTTATGATCGGACACACTTACAGATATTAAAACTTATAATATATAGATGAGCCTTCACACGTCTTCAGTCTCTTAAAATGAATATCAAAGTTTTATTAATCATAAACGTCATGATACAAATGTTTATAGCATCGTTCAGTCATAAACCCCCTTTTCTATGATAATACTTCATAGACTAATAATCACGGATTTTAAGCATTTACTATATTAAAACGTGTTTCACTTTTCACGAGTTGTTTCTATTTACCGGAGAAAAGGTTGGGTTTGGTTCCGTAGTATGATTTGATTTAAGACGACATTTTACGGAGAAAGATTGTAAGGTTTTTGATCTACAACTTCATAGACGAATGTAAAGAATTTAATTAGTCTTTTTCGTGGTTTCCTGGAGCTGTAAACTTGTTTATCTTTATATATAATCATTAAATACACTATTTAAACTATATATGAAAAGCGTAATCTTGAGTGTTTAACCCTCAGCTCTGTACCTGTACCTGTACCTGTACCTGTACCTGTACCTGTACCTGTACCTGTACCTGTACCTGTACCTGTATTTATGTCTTTACCTGTANGGGTATGCAGATAATGCAACATACAGGGTGTCCCACGAAACATGACAGTTGGTGAATAGTTTTAAATGTCGTCTTCTTAAGATTTTTAAGTTCTTTGATATCAAAAAGAATAATAAAATATATCACATGACATTCATTTCATAGTAAAATAGATGTTAAAGTAAAATAAATTTGAGTAACAGATTTTTTTGAAAAAATAAACTGCAGAAAGACTTTAATACTTTATTTAAAATATTGAAGACGACATTCAAAACTGTTGCCCAAGTGTTATGTTTCGTGGGACACCCTGTAGTTAAATAAAGTGTATAAGTAGACAGAGTGAACAGAAAAGAAGGAAATCAGGAAAAATGATTATCTGCATTTAAAACATGTATCTTTCGATTCCTAGTCACTTGAAAATTGTAATTTGTAAAAATATGAAAATGAAAAATACCAAATTTGTTTTAAAAAATAATAACTTGAATTTCTATTTTTCAGCTTCTGATCCTAATTCTGGTGATGTATTTCCTCTGCTGGGGAACCTGGCTAACTGCTAAGTAAGAACATTCACTTTATATAGTTTGACTTAAAACTTTGGAGTTACAGAAATAATGCATAAAATGTCTTTTTCTAAACCTACTGCAGCCATTTAGTTTTTAATCGAATAATTATAAGGAGCTCTTTAGAACTGTTACTGCGTATCTATATTTTATTTATTTATTTTTACTATTACTTTGTGTATAATAGTATAAAACTCATTAAACAATTTTTAAGACGACATTTTGTAAATTCTTCCGGTGACTCTGAATTTCTGGAAATGAAAATGAAAATAAAGACCATTCTGTTTAATTTAATTAATTAAAATCATTCCTTTTCAATATAACTTATTGGTAATATTTTATTCCAAAATTGAGAATATTCTCCATATATCAATAAATTGAGAATATTCTCCATATATCAATAAATTGAGAATATTCTCCATATATCAATAAATTGAGAATATTCTCCATGTATCAATAAATTTAGAATATTCTCCATATATCAATAAATTGAGAATATTCTCCATATCAATAAATTGAGAATATTCTCCATATATCAACAAATTGAGAATATTCTCCATATATCAATAAATTGTGACTATGCCCTTAAACATAAAAAAATTGACACCATTGCCATCAAAATAAAGATATTTTATAAAAAAACAAATAGTCAAAAAGAAATATTTTAATTGTGAATATATATTCCCAAAAATTGGATAATTTGTCAAGATTTTTAAAAAATTATTAATTAAATCTTTTAATAAAGATTAATTTAAAATATTTTGTGATTTACTATTTGTAATGTATATATTTGTATATATTTGTATATATTTGTAAGTATTTGTATATATTTGTAAGTATTTGTATATATTTGTATATATTTGTAAATATTTGTATATATTTGTATATATTTCCTTAATCTATTGCATTTCGATCATTCTCCTAAACGTATTAAAGTTTATTTAAGTATAAAATTAGGTTGATTATGTGGTGGGCTGGAAATACATCTCTACCCTATAGTCCAGCATTTTACAGGTTTAAAGGGATAACTCATTCATTCAAGAATAAATGAGATATCCATCAATTTTCTGTAAAAATGTTATCTTGTTTGAATGGATTTTTCAATATGAACCTATTTGTAAAATATTAATTTTTAGAATTTGATTTGAACAACAAAGTTTATTTTGTCTTTATTGTATTTAATTTTCCATTCATTTTACTCAAGATCACGAGCGTATAAAGCAAATGGATGATTTTGGGGTTTCCGGGTTTTTGATATTTTCACAACTGGATTATACTTCACAGACGAATGCACGGAATTTATATATTGTCTGTTTTCTGGTATTCACGACTTCTTGCAACTGTGAACTTTTTCTTTCTAATTACCAGATCATTAAATAAGCCATTAAAACACTGTACTTTTCAGAATGTTCAAGAATTTAAATTCTGCAAAAACTATAGGATTCCAATTATACCATTTATCAAATTTCAGGGTTTCCACTTATGAAAGTTATTTAATTTAATTTAATTTAATTAATTTTTTTTTTAGGTTTTCCGTAATTGCTAAACATCTCCCAGCAATACACGCTACAATTAATCCAATTATTTACAGGTTAAAATTTTAATTTAAAAAAAAAATTTTAATTATACCCTTTAAAAGTGTGCCATGTGAAAATAAGGCTTGTCAATATCTTACGATAGTAATTTTTAAACCCGCAACCGCTATTTTTATTATTTACACCCGCAGTCGCTATTGTTATTTTTTTCTTTATAAACCACGAAAATGTCTCTTAAATAATTTTATTAGCAATCTTTTAGTATCTAAACAGTCACATTTATGTTGAAGTATTATTTTCTATATTTCTATTTTTAGTATTATGTCTGGGAACTTCAGAAAACAACTCTGTATTTGTAGAACTGAGGAGCCATAAATCATATAAGGCTCGCGAGAGGAAAAAATCCACCGAAATATTTTTTTTTATGTATAGTATTTGACCAATAATACTCCGAATATGAAAGACGACATTTTATCCATCTTGATGTGCATTTGATGTTGTTATTAAACAAATATTTTTACAAGTAGTCTAAAAATAAAAAAAAATAAGTTAGATGGGTTTGTGTATAAACTGCACATTGCACAAATGCTTCATGTTCACTCAACTATTTAAAATCAGAATCTGAAAGTCGTCTTCCTATTCAACAAATATAAAGGTCTCACTGTGCGAAAACCAACATCATGTCCTCCATGTTGCATTTCCTTAAAAAAAAAAAAAAGCATCAGCAAAAAAACTGATGTTTATAATTTAACCATAAAATGTAATCGATCTCAAACCTATAAATAGTATACTACTAAAAAAGTACCATGAAACTTCAATGTTTTGATAAAATGATCTCATTTCTGTAAAACTAATATTATTGTATGCAAAAAAAAGTTATCATATCCGCGAATATTTGAAAATTTGTGAAATTTCAGCTAAAAAAATGTCTATTTTTTTATCAAAAGTTTTCAGTACTATGGGTTATTTTCATAAAATGGGGGGAGGGGCAAATATAAGAAACAAGTTCACTCTCCCGTAAAAAAATATTCTTAAAAGATAAAAAGATTGTTATTTCAAAAACTTTCGGGCTTTTTGATATTACGAAGCAAATGCTAGAAATTCTTCTAAAAATGTCAAATTAAAAAATGCATTAATTTTAATTTTTTACTGGGATTAAAATTCTAATAATATATTCAATCAAATATTATTTTTACACATATAAATACAAAATATCTATGTTTCAAATTCAAAAAAACTGTCTAGTGTCTATAAATATTATATGTTAATGTTAATGTTAAACGTGTCATTGTTAAATAAATGTAAAACATATTATCAAAAAGGAAAACTATTTTCATAAATTGGTCAGTGCCCGGATCACTGCAAACTAATCAGAAGGAGAAGGTCAATTTCAATTGACATTACTGTCACAGCTTTGTGCCTCCGTTGCTCCTCTAGTTCTGATTTTACGCACAAGTGTAAGAGAAGCTACTTTATTCGGTTACATATTATAAATTCAAAACATTTTGTTCTTTTCAATATCTCTTCAATAACATAAGTTATGATAAAAAACATAGACGTTGTCAATCTTACTTGCATTTTACTTTATTTTGACGTGCCATTTCTATGTAGTATGTACACCGAAATCTCCTCACTATGTAGCATTTCAGTACCAGACACCGTATTCAAATATACGGCAGCCTTAGTATTATATCTACTCAATAAGCATTTAGTAAACGATTTTGTAGATGTGTACTTTGTGGCACTGTGCACAGAAATAGAAAGAATTGTATACCATATATTATCCCTCTATCTTAAAATATCAGAATTTCACCCTCATTATATTTTCTTTGTTTTTTCTTCTGGATCGACGACAAGCATTGAATTGACGTTTTATTCTGTACTTTATGCTTTTGCATACTTTCCAAGTTCATGGGAAGGGTTGAAGCAGGGAATAAGAATAAAGGGAAGGGAAATGAAGCTGGTCTGGCATGAGAAAGCCAGTCGCACTGCTTTGCAAACTAGTTCGTTATTACACACGCACACTCTTTCGGTACAGACACACAACATGACTACGGTCAAGGAAATTGCAGAAAAATGTCGTCAATTATAATCAAGCTTGCATAACGAGTTGTTTATTGTAAACTTTAATCAAATTTTATTCTTTGCTTGACCATTTGGCTTATAGAGTTGACTTAAAAGTATAAATAATTTATTAAATGTATATTAAACCTTTTTTTAAGTAAACAATTAACAATAAACAAATGTTCTCTCCAAGACTGTACAAATACTGAGATTCTGATGTACTGTATATACCTACCGGTTTGTTATTGCTTTTGCTTACACACACTGTTTTGGTAGACACACATACATGACGTTTCCGCCCCCTGGGTTCAAGGGATACAAAATATGGAAAACCAAAAAGTACACAAGACTAAATTTACTTTTCCAAAGCTTCATGATCCTGAACTTTTTATCTGTGGATGCAGTGCTCGTCCTGAATTTGTTTTATTTACTTAAACTTAACCCAGAATTTAGTCGATAATTAGAATATTCAGAAGTTTCCAAATTTAGTATCAATCATTAGTAATTTAGTCTTACGTAAAGTGAAAACCAGAAAACTCTGAAAAAGGAAGACGACATTAATGCAAGTATTAGTGTATTTAATCTTGTTCCGAAGCAAACAGTTTTAATAGGAATATATTGAATCACTTATGCAGGGAAATGGGATGTATCATGATTTGATACTTTACACGGAATATTTTCTTCAGATCTTAGTCCTCGTTAATTTCTCTTCCTTATTTGACCACTTTGTAGTCGAGTATTTCATAGTAGGTAAATACTTAGATATACAGTGAACTATAGAAAACATTTAGACTCAAGTTATAACTTTAAATATTCCAATGAAAATGAAGAATAAATAGACCCATTTCACTTTTATACGTGCGTTGTAACAACATTAAATGCATTTCAGGATTGCTTCCTATTCCACAGTTTTCTGGTTCATACATAAAAAAAAACTGAGAATCCCTTTCCATTACTAAACTAAATATCTAGATTGGTTTCAATTCGTTTATTGATTATGGATGTGTTGGTACAATAATAAACAATAATTAATTAAAATAATTAAATCATTAATTAATTAATCTGAGTCTGAATCTTGTGCATGTCGGGCCTCCAAAGTCAGGGTTTCCTAAATTAATAAAATTTAATTTCCAATTCAATATTTTTTGTAAAATTATGGCCTACCTGGTGTACATTTTAGTAACATTAACTAACTAACCTACCTGCCGTACATTTTGTTAGCATTTCCACTTGGCCTACCTGGTGTACATTTTGGTAACATTAACTAACTGGTCTACCTGGTGTACATTTTAGTAACATTAACTAACTAACCTACCTGCCGTACATTTTGGTAACAATTCCACTGGCCTACCTGGTGTACATTTTAGTAACAATAACTAACTGGCCTACCTGGTGTACATTTTGGTAACATTAACTAACTGGCCTACCTGGTGTACATTTTATTAACAATAACTATCTGGCCTACCTGGTGTACATTTTGGTAACATTAACTAACTGGTCTACCTAGCGTACAGTTTGTTAACAATTCCTAACTGGCCTACCTGGCGTAAATTTTAATAACAATTACTAACTGGCCTACCTGGCGTACATTTTGGTAACATTAACTAACTGGTCTACCTAGCGTACAGTTTGTTAACAATTCCTAACTGGCCTACCTGGCGTACATTTTAATAACAATTACTAACTGGCCTACCTGGCGTACATTTTCGTAACAATTACTAACTGGCCTACCTAATAATAATTCCTAACTCGTCTATTAATATCAAGGTTGTATAATAAGGCTAGTTACTCTCGGTGCAGAAAAAGTCGTCTCCTAATTTTGATAGATAAAACCTCATATGATGTCACTCTCGCCTCATAATCAGTGACGTCATATGAGGTTTTTATCTAACTATCTTAGTAGACGACATTTTCCGACATTGGAGCGCATCAAGAATACCAACCTTATTATATAACCTTGATTAATAGTAACTAACCTGGGGACAAAGTTTTAACTCCTGGAGACTAGATTCCGAACTCAATACACTGATATCTCGACGAGGCCAAGAGGATAAAATCTTAAACAGAAATTGATAAATTAATGAACAAAATAAAATCAAATCAAATTAAATTAAAGTATTAACCCTATCCCTGCTGGGGTACTTGAAAACCAGGATACGCTGGGGGAGGGCGGCTGAATTTGACCCCCTTCTCTAAATCCCATGTTTGATGTCCAAATATGACAACTGATACATCATTGGAAAGCTCTTATGATTGATTTACTTTCATAATCTGCAAAATAATTTGCAAAAAAATTGATTTTTTGCAAATTCAATTTATAAAGTAAAATTTTTGCAAAAAAATGTCCAAAAAATATACATTTTTGAAAAACCCTTGACCATGCCATTTCAAATATGCAAATAATTTTGATAAATAAAAAAACTGATGTGTAATTAAGAAAAACTAAAAATGTGCAAATTTCTTTTGACGGGTTGTATTGTTCTTATTTTCCAGAACTGAAGTGGCTAAACTTCATCAGTTATGGAATATGGCTTTTTTTAGCTTATAGCGAGTAAAACTCTAATAGAAACTTCCATTTCAATGCATGAATATTGGAGAATATATGATATGTAATAGACATACCGCATCTTTATGATGTGAATCTAAGTTGACTATTTAAGAAGGGTGCACATAAAAAATAGGAATACTTTTCAATGTTGACTGTATTAGGAGCGACTTTGTAATATAATAATATAAATCTAATTAAAGAACTAAAAGTGTATTTGAGATTACCTCCGTGCAAAGGAGTCAAAGCCCAATTATAACTTTCCCTTAAAATCTTCATGTAATCAATTATGTGGAAGATATTGTTGTTTTCCTAGTGTTTATTTCTGAAAATTCCTATTTGTTTTTCATCCGCAGAAATTCGCAAGTCACTTTTGTAAAGAAACAAAATTAAAATGATAAGTTTTTAAAATTATAAATATTGAACTCTACTTCATACTTGATCAGACAAAGCTTTTAAGGGACCCGTTGTATATCAGGCATTGCCATCTTCACATGGAGGGTCTATTAAAATGACCCTCACAGTTCCTCTAAAGTAATTATAATCCCCTAAAAAAGAGGATTATTTTTCAATCTTGTTTTTTTGACATCAGCAAAATGTTAAAAAGTACAAAGATTTAAAAGAGAAAGGTTTGTACAACTTCATTTACCAACACTTTTAAAAACTCTGAAATTTTAAAATATCTCTCAACTTTCAAATTGACATTCTGAATAAGGCCTTATTAGTATATCTTCCCTCTTATATGCACTTCTTAAGATATAGAATAACCTGCCGCTTGATTTAAAAAGAAGTGCCTCGGTAGGCATATTAAAAAAAAGTTTTCAGGATTTATATTTTTCTCCTATATCACTAAGTACTATTCTTGCAAAAAATGAATATAATATTAGTTAGAATTTTGTACATGCTTAATCATATACATCCCAAACTTAAAAATTGAAAACTAATTTACGCTTTTTTGTAGCACCTTGGTAAACTAGTAATATTCAACCTATTGCAACTTTCAAATCCTTGAAATATTCAACATCTTGTTTTTTATTCAGTAGGTGGGGATAATACTTCAAAACGGTGTAAGCTAATCTCCTTCTAATTGCCAGCACATATAAATGTAAACAATAAATTTTTTCCCTGTAACATTATATTTGTTTTATGTATTGTTAAATAAATCTTATCTTATCTACAAATGAGAGGCGCGGAGCACCCTGGTTTCCTTCCATTTCTGAATAGTATTCACCTTGTAATCAGCAGGTCTGTATCCTTTACTGGCCAAGTATAGAAGAAGAGTGTTCAAAGTTTGGTTTGCCAAGAATCGTCGGTTCAACGTTTCTGTTGGAGTCCGGAATCTTAAAAATTTAAATATCTATATATAATATATATACCGTTGTAATCTCTGTTTGTCTGTCTATCTGTTTGTTTGTTTGTCCCATCGGTAACCCCTGGACCGATTTGCCTCAAATTTTGATTATTGAACTCGGGAGACCCACGGGAATGTTCTTAGGTTGGTTTTGAGATGCTATGTTGATTTTAAAAAAGTAAACTAGGGTTTTATTGTCATTTTTCAAGGCTTAATTCGAGCGTTTAATTTTGATACATCCTATTTTTTCCCTGCAGTAGAAGAACGTCACTTACGTAGAGAAACCACGATTTGAAAATTTTCAGTAAGTTCTAAACTATAAACATGAATATCTAATTCATACTTGATCAGATAAAGCTTTTTTAGGGTACCGTTGTAAATCGAACATTGCCATCTGTGCATGAAATTACGCATTCAGTCTGGTGTTTAATCTAGCGTATTCTAACATTCTTGATTTAAACCTGATATTTGCTTGTGGATTAGGATTATCCTCTGCTGGTTCATCAGGTAGAACCTCCTGAGCAGCCGCCTGCTCCACAACCCGCCTTGCTTCCTCAGCTTCTTTCGCTTCCGCCTCACTCCGCCGTTTAACCTCCTCTAGCTGCTCCATATGGCGAGCTTCTTCTTCGGCATCCGCCCGTTCTCGCTCTTTTACCTGATACATTTAAAATTACAGGGGTCACCCAAATATATTTAGATTTTGAACCCGTCTATGATAGTCACCAAAAAACGTGG
Organism: Eurytemora carolleeae; assembly: GCF_000591075.1. Classification (NCBI taxonomy): domain Eukaryota; kingdom Metazoa; phylum Arthropoda; class Copepoda; order Calanoida; family Temoridae; genus Eurytemora; species Eurytemora carolleeae. The sequence goes on from NW_019396143.1 coordinate 34,060, forward strand.
AAAAGGGCTAAACCAATCATCACATTCTGTTTTTACCTTCCTACCTTGAATTCATTTTCTTTATTTTTCTAATTGAAGAGAAAGGGATAGAGAGCCAGGTGTAATCGTGTTGAAGTAAGAATAAGAATTACGCAGTAATGAATTATGATAATTTAAAGAATAAAGGATAAATTATGATAATTTAAAGAATAAAGCAAAAATTATGATAATTTAAGAATAAAGGATAAATTATGATAATTTAAGAATAAAGCAAAAAGGATGAATTATGATAATTTAAAGAATAAAGGATAAATTATGATAATTTAAAGAATAAAGCAAAAATTATGATAATTTAAGAATAAAGGATAAATTATGATAATTTAAGAATAAAGCAAAAGTTATGATAAGTTAAAGAATAAAGAATAAATTATGATAATTTAAGAATAAAGCAAAAATTATGATAATTTCAGAATAAAGGATAAATTATGATAATTTAAGAATAAAGGATAAATTATGATAAGTTAAAGAAAAAAAGAATAAATTATGATAATTTAAAGAATAAAGGATAAATTATGATATTTTAAAGAATAAAGGATAAATTATGATAATTTAAGAATAAAGCAAAAATTATGATAATTTAAAGAATAAAGAATAAATTATGATAATTTAAGAATAAAGCAAAAATTATGATAATTTAAGAATAAAGGATAAATTATGATAATTTAAAGAATAAAGGATAAATTATGATAATTTAAAGAATAAAGGATAAATTATGATAATTTAAAGAATAAAGGATAAATTATGATAATTTAAAGAATTATTAAGATTACAGGATCACAGAGAGAAAGTTAAATGATCATAAACATTTATTGCTTTTCTGTTAATTTTTTATTTTATCCATTAATTCTGCATACGGATGAGGTGGTATGGTGTTCTTAGATTTATAACTGGATTTGTGGGATTTAACGCAAGAATTAATTCATATTTGTCAAAGACGTTCTAAAAATAGAGAAAAATAACGACACGGTTATAAACTTCTAAATTTGTTTTTATCAGTTATAGGATAGGATGCTCTCCTGCTAAAATAAAGCTAAAATTGTGATTTTGCTACACATCTCATTTGTATGAAAAATACCATATATTATGAAACAAAATTTGTTAGATGTCATTAAGTATAGTTTTATAATAGTCTAAAGCAGAATTTTAGGCCAGTAACGTGAGCAAGGCCCGAAAAAAACTTGGTTTTTGCGTATAAATCACAATGCCTACTCTTAAATTACAAAGCTCTATGATATTTGTNAAAAAAAAATTCGCGGATTTTCAAGATTTTTTTTTTACAAAATTAAAAACCTTTAAAACTCATTTTTTTTATTTTTATCATTCATAAACCTTCCCTGTGGTCACGTGATGTCCCACAAAAAATTTGGGCCCGATCGGTTCAGCCGTTTTGACGTTTAATGGATACAAACAAACAGACAGACAAGCCAAATTTATATATAGATATATATTGTCGGGTTGTTTGTATCCAATAAAAGTCAGATCGGATCCAAATTTTTGTGGGTTCTCACGTAACCCAAAGGAAGGTTTATGGATGATCGAATTTTCAAAACTTTTCCTCCAACAAAAATCGATTTTTGACTATTTTGAAAATCCACGAAATTCGTTTGATAAAATCCGCGAAACTTTTGTTAGTTTGATTTACAATTTATACAAAGAGAAAATGTTTACAATTGAAATTAAAGATGAGCGCAAAGCCTAGTTATATAATAAAAAAAACCTTACAAATAAAATATGCACCCTTACAACCGAAGAAAACTTAAAGCTTTTAAAACGTGTGCAAAGTGCATTCTGTAATTTTCAAGCAAATGCATTTTGCATACTGCATAGTGCATAGTTGCATAATCTACAAATACTCCATCAAGGTTCTGATATCCTAGCAGTCAGAATTGTAAACTGTACATTTCACAGTTAAGAAAATGATCAGTGGACAGAAAGTACAAACAATACGTTTCAGAAACACGCTTAGTATTTTACTTTAAAATGTACTATTAGCCAAACTCGTACTCAGCTGACAGGATTTAGGAATGAAACAAGAGGCCCGACTATTCAATACTTCTTGCCGCCACTACTGGCTCTGCTTCTATCCTGGTATCCTAGCAGCATAGTTCAATAAATGTTGCATTCCATACTCTCCGTTTGATAATCCTTCCTTTTCCACAGCCTACACACTGTTCCTTCCTCCTGTTAGCGTGGGTGGAATTTTGTAAATTTTACTTAAGAATTTTTCCATGATTCAACTCTGAAAATGTTTCTAAATCCTGTTAATTCAGGATAGTTTAAGAGATGGAAAATTACCCTCTAAAAATTCTTCCAATTTCTGAATTAAGATTTGAAGAAAATCGGGTTTTGTCGGCGCATTGAATTTGTAATGCAAGGGAAAATAAAATGCAAAAACTTGATTTTTCAGATGAGAAAATATTTTTTTGGATGGATTTTTTTTTGCTGATTTCTTTAGATTTTTGCTTCTCTTCATGATGTACTTCTCTGTTGAAAATCAATATACAAACAAACTAACTATAAACACAGTTTTACCACATAAGAAGTGTCCCACATTATTTTGAATCGTTTTTAGGTCTAAATTGCGAATTTTGGGACTCAATTTAAAAGATAATTTAAAAAATGTATGAAACTTAAAATATGAAATCGTGCATGTCGAAAATACTAGGTTTTAATGTTAAATTAAAGCCTGGAAATATATAATAATATTATTTATATGATGTACTGTATAGTTAAATTAAATATCCCTATCACTTCATTTACTTGTTTAAAGAAGAAAAAATTAGATAAATATAGGAAAAAATATATATAAATCGCACAAAAATGCATACCTATTAGCTACGTTTATCATCGAGAACATTTTAAGCTCAGAACTAAAATTAAAGTGTCCTCACATCTTTAATCTTATACATTTACAAAGAGGAAATGTCCACACAATTAAAATAGAAGAGCCTAGTATATCAATAGTTCTATTGCAAAGATAACCTGTACTAATAAGAATACACTATTAAGAAAGAAAGTGTGACCTTCAGAAAAACATGTTTATACATAAAAAGTAGTTTTATTTTATAACAGAAAATTTAGAGCAGGTTTTCAGATAGAAAATGATTAATTAGAAGAAAAAACTCGCCAGTCGGTGGTAGTGAGGGTAGTTTAAAATAAAAAAAATTTTGAAAAAAATGTTGATATATAGATTTTAAAAAGTCGGAGGTAGTGAGGGTAGTGGCAAATTGAAAAATAAATTCTTGAAAAAATGTTGATAAAAAAGTTTCAACTTGTTTCAAAATCTTAATTTCAATATTTATTATTTTTTTTTTCATTTTCAAACTACCGTCACTTCCAAGACAAAAAACTTTAGCAAGTCTTAAAGAAAAAAAAGAGGCAATTTAAAGATTTTTAAAGTTGAATTTCTTGCTAAATATTTTTTTATCAAGATTTTACAAAAAAATCTTATACTTTTCTAAGAAACTAGAAATTCAAGGTGCTTCGCGCCCTTCTTTCTAGCCTTAGAGGGCGGTTCGCGCCCATCTTCTAAATTAGTTGTGAACATGTTCTCTTTGTGTACATCGTAAAACAAAACAAAAATAATTCGCGGATTTTTACAAAATATTTTTAAAAATTTAATGACGATCGAATTTTGATAGAGACAAATATTTGAAATTTTATTTTTTCATAAACCTTCCCTGGTGTCCCTAGATGTCCCACAAAAAATTTGGGCCCGATCGGTTCAGCCGTTTTGACGTTCATTGGATACAAACAAACAAACAGACAAACAGACAGACAGACAAGCCAAATTTATATATAGAAGTATCTGCCTACTAACATACATACCTATGTTAATAAAAAATTCACCTATTTTTCAGCAAAAAAAGGCATTTTATACGTTCACTCATAGAGCCCCCTCCCCACCCTGGGGATGCTAAATGGTTTTCTGATTGAAACCTTTGGAATTGTGAAAAATTTGTTTTTCTTCCCATCTGATTCATACAAATCAGCTAATTTTTTTTATTTTGGTATAGAGGTTTACTTAAACAATATTTCTACCTGTAGTAAATAGCTCTCTGATGCAGACATTAGTTCTGTTATGAATTCATCTAAAGTTGTATTCCCATGTATTATCTAGAAAACAAATAAAAAATAAATATATTTATATTTACTCTCCTTATAAACTTCTCCGTGAATATAATTAAACTTTAAATATCTTTATATTTTCTATCCATATAAACTACTCCGTGAATATATTTAAACCTTCAATATCTTTATATTTACTCTTCATATAAACTACTCCGTGAATATATTTAAACCTTAAATATCTTTATATTTCCACTCCATATAAACTACTCCGTGAATATATTTAAACCTTAAAAATCTTTATATTTACTCTTCATATAAACTACTCCGTGAATATAATTAAACCTTAAATATCTTTATATTTCCTCTTCATATAAACTATTCCGTGAATATATTTAAACCTTAAATATCTTTATATTTTCTATCCATATAAGCTACTCCGTGAATATATTTAAACCTTAAATATCTTTATATTTTCTATCCATATAAACTACTCCGTGAATATATTTAAACCTTAAATATCTTTATATTTTCTATCCATATAAGCTACTCCGTGAATATATTTAAACCTTAAATATCTTTATATTTTCTATCCATATAAACTACTCCGTGAATATATTTAAACCTTAAATATCTTTATATTTTCTATCCATATAAACTACTCCGTGAATATATTTAAACCTTAAATATCTTTATATTTTCTATCCATATAAACTACTCCGTGAATATATTTAAACCTTAAATATCTTTATATTTTCTATCCATATAAACTACTCCGTGAATATATTTAAACCTTAAATATCTTTATATTTTCTATCCATATAAACTACTCCGTGAATATATTTAAACCTTAAATATCTTTATATTTTCTATCCATATAAACTACTCCGTGAATAATATCTCATATTTCTATCCATATAAACTACTCCGTGAATAATATCTCATATTTCTATCCATATAAACTACTCCGTGAATAATATCTCATATTTCTATCCATATAAACTACTCCGTGAATAATATCTCATATTTCTATCCATATAAACTACTCCGTGAATAATATCTCATATTTCTATCCATATAAACTACTCCGTGAATAATATCTCATATGTCTATCCATATAATCCAGTGAGTGAATAAATGTTTTTACCTTAAATATCTCCAGATTTCCTCTTAGCTTGGCCACTAATATCACAATGGGCAGTTTTTCAATTTGGAAATTTCTGGAAGCAAATTATTTTTAATTTTCTCTCAAATTTTAACTTCCAGTTTAATAAAAATAACGCTCGCGGAAAATTTTCCGTTGCAGTATAATAACCATTTCATATGAAAATCAAATCAAGCAAATCGAATAAAATCAGAATTTTACAGACGCCTTACTCCCCACATCTTAACCCTGCAGATGTGAATTTAATGAATCAAAATCAATGACAATTTACGATTGGCACTACAGCAATACAACAGTTGCCTTCTTTTTGCTTTTTACACCCAAAACACGTAATTTTGGCATCAAAACATTTTATTTCTGTATTTAAAAATCTTCATTATATTACTTTTTAAGCGCCGCAGGTTATAAGAAGGAACTAGCAAGTGAATTCTAGGGACCCAGTCTTTAAATAAAAAATATTTTGGCTAAACTTTAGAAAATAATTTTCCTGAGAGTAGATGCCGCAACCGAACCAAAATGCCTGTTTATCATGTCTATGTAAAATCATGTCAAAAATATTATTCAAAACTTTTCAAACATTGTATACGGTTCATTAATTAAAGGAATGGAATTCTGAAAATTATTTTATTTGTCATATGGGAACAAAAAAATTAAAATAAAATAAAATATGAAATATTATATTTCTGAATCCCTAATAGTCGCTGTTTGTTCGAATTAAATGTTAGATCCCATCCCCAGGTTATAAAGTTCTCTCCTAACATTCCTGAAAACAAACTTCAATTAAAGGTAATGTACTTGAATATTACAACTTCAATTAAAGGGAATGTACTTGAATATTACAACTTCAATTAAAGGGAATGTACTTGAATATTACAACTTCAATTAAAGGGAATGTACTTGAATATGACAACTTCAATTAAAGGGAATGTACTTAATAGGAGAACTTCAATTAAAGGGAATGTACTTGATTATGACAACTTCAATTAAAGGGAATGTACTTGAATAGGACAACTTCAATTAAAGGGAATGTACTTGAATATGACAACTTCAGTTAAAGGGAATGTACTTTATAGGACAACTTCAATTAAAGGGAATGTACTTGAATTTGACAACTTCAATTAAAGGGAATGTACTTGAATTTGAAAACTTCAATTAAAGGGAATGTACTTGAATATGACATCTTCAATTAAAGGGAATGTACTTGAATTTGACAACTTCAATTAAAGGGAATGTACTTGAATTTGACAACTTCAATTAAAGGGATTGTACTTGAATATGACAACTTCAATTAAAGGGAATGTACTTAATAGGACAACTTCAATTAAAGGGAATGTACTTGAATATGACAACTTCAATTAAAGGGAATGTTCTTGAATATGACAACTTCAATTAAAGTGAATGTACTTGAATATGAAAACTTCAATTAAAGGGACTGTACTTAATAGGACAACTTCAATTAATGGGAATGTACTTGAATATGACAACTTCAATTAAAGGGAATACACTTAATATGACAACTTCAATTAAAGAAAATGTACTTGAATATGACAACTTCAATTAAAGGGAATGCATTTAATATGACAACTTCAATTAAAGGAAATGTACTTGAATATGACAACTTCAATTAAAGGGAATGTACTTGAATATGACAACTTCAATTAAAGGGATTGTACTTGAACATGACAACTTCAATTAAAGGTAATGTACTTGAATATGACAACTTCAATTAAAGGGAATGTTCTTGAATATGACAACTTCAATTAAAGGGAATGTACTTGAACATGACAACTTCAATTAAAGGGAATGTACTTGAATATGCTAACTTCAATTAAAGGAATGTACTTGAATATGACAACTTAGATTTACAGCGTAGAAAACTGAACATTAAACTGTACACTAATCATACCTATCGCTGGATCGGCACACTGTACACTTAACTGTACACTAAATTTTTCACTGTCCACTAAACTGTATACTGTACAATGTACATACCTATGACCGGATCTGCACAGAGAACTTGTGTACAGAATACGTTGGTTAGAACAGATGAATCATGGTGGAGGTAGAGCGCTAGCATTTTACGATCCTAAAATTATTAAATGTAGCAAACTTGATATTGGGCAACAATATCTAAAGAGACAGACGACGTCATTTGAACTGACTATTCAGTTAAAAAGCAGCATCCCCGACACACAACGGCACCTTTCGAACCTTTATCTCGGCAAAACTGAGAAAGATTAAAAATATTTTTTGTTTTTAAAACCGATAATTTTACAATTCTCGTTGACGATCATTTACGGTTAAAAGGGTACCGGTGTGAATCAGGCATGTAATCATAGAATAAGTCTTCATACTCAAAAAATCTTTTGAATGTTAAAATTCGTTGAAAATATAAATTTCCCACCTGAGAGGCTTTATTACAAGATTCGTTCAACGCGTCATCTAGAGATCCTACAAAACAACAAAAATGAAAAATTAATTTAAATTTTCATGATTAATAAAAAAACTTAATCCAATTCTGAATACTTTAAAATAAAGTTCACAGGAAAAACCTTGAAAAAACGGCAGGGACGGCTGGCCGTATCTGTTTGTAAACTCTTCGCCGAATTTGATCCCGGCCAAAGATTCGTCGCCAAAATCGTCGGGCAGCAAAGGCTGAATACCGGATCTAAAAAAAATTATTTTCGAAAAGTTTAAGGAAAACGATGGAAAACAATAGTATTTACGGAACAAATCATAAATTTTTTCTTTTGAGTCTTTACATTGAAAAGCAACTCAATCAATTAATCAATCGCTCCATCAATCGATCAATCCAACAAATAATCAATCAATCAATCCTTGAAGATTAAGCGACGAATATATCATTATTATCCATGTACTCCGGATTATCCTGGCATACTCACCACCCCTCTTCTGTCTACACCAAATCAATCAACCAACCATTCAACCCATCAATCAAACCTTGAAGGTTGAGCGACGAATATTTCTTCATCGTCCATGTGCTCCATCCAGACATTCTCAGCCCCCCTCCTATCTGTCTGCGACAAATCAATCAATAAATCAATAAACTAACCAACCAAGCAGATCCAACCAGAACCAACCAGAACCAACCAGAACCCACCAACCAACAAATCAAACCTTGAAGGTTGAGCGACAAATATATCATCATCGTCCATATGCTCCGGAGCATCTAGATACTCGTCATCAGACTCCACCTCCTCGCTTCCACCATCCTCGTCTATCACAATAGGCATACTCGGATCTAAACATTGTTTTCGTCAAAATAAACTTTTCGTTCGTTTTTCGCTTATTTTTATGTGAATCGGGCGTGTCAGACGAAAGATCCAATTACTGAAGATGGGGGGGGGATTACCTGGTACAGAAAGGGGGTGGGTTACCTGGTACAGAAAGGGGGGGAATTAACTGGTATAGAAAGGGGAGGTTACCTGGTATAGAAAGGGAGGTTTACCTGGTATAGAAAGGGGGGTTTAACTGGTAGAGAAAGGGGAGATTTACCTGGTATAGAAAGGGGGTTTTACCTGGTAAAGAAAGGGGGGTTTACCTGGTATAGAAAGGGGGTTTATCAGGTACAGAAAGGAGGGGTTTAACTGGTAAAGAAAGGGGGGG
>NW_019396143.1:43009-122301 GCF_000591075.1 Eurytemora carolleeae
GTATAAAAGGGACTCTACAGGTGTATTTAAGTAACCCTCTACAAATAGTATGGTATAAAAGGGACTCTACAGGTGTATTTAAGTAACCCTCTACTAATAGTATGGTATAAAAGGGACTCTACAGGTGTATTTAAGTAACCCTCTACAAATAGTATGGTTTAAAAGATTCACCGTGTTAACCATTTAAATCTTTGTCTGAGATAAGATGGCTGAGAAATTATCATTTTCTAGCTGAAAATTGGTTATTTCTCCGCTAAAGTGAATTTCAGAGACAAAAAGTGTAAGAATTTCGCACTGAAAAACCAACCAACCAATACAAGATAGAAAGAAAAGATATTTAAAGATTCACTTTAAATAACGTCGAAACTCAAGAGTTTACTAATGACTTCAGCTTAGTTATTTAAAAATATGTTATACATTTTTTGTGATTTAAAGGTTTATGTTCCTAAAGTATTTTCTCCTTGAGTAGTTGGTGGCCACCCTGTCCAAACCTAAAGCAAATATTTTACATTTGGCTCTACTGTCTGAATGTTGCTACCAAAAAACGTCAAATTGAGTGAATTGAGTCGAGCTAGCCTAAATTTGTTGTAGTACTTCAAGAAATGTCGGAACTTTTATGTTATAAATTTTTATGTACTATGGTGGTGAAAATTTAAATTAAGGGATCACGAAACTTTTGGATATCGTTATCGAATATTATTTGGTGATAACGCTTAGAAATAATCGAATATGATATGGGACGCTCTGTATCTTAAAGGTTCAACACAAGTTCACGGGAAGGGTTAAGACATATTAAGGGGACTGCGGAGGTATAATTTCAAAAGATCCTCCGTGATAAAAAAAGTGGAAGATATCGTCGTTTTCAATCTGTTTAATTCTGAAAACTTGACAAATGCTTTTTATAAGCAAAAAATGTCACTTTCGCATAGAACCCGGAAATGAAAAAAAACCAATTAAAATAAACAAAAAAATGATTTTCATGCTTGATCAGACAAAACTGTACATTGCATCTTTGCATAGAGCGTCACTTGCGCTTTCAGTCCCTTTAAAAACTGATTAAGAGATGCATTTTTAATTTTTTTTATCAACCTACCTGTCTAAATACTGGAATCCCTGTAACAGTTGATGTATCTCTCTTCACATGATTCACTAATTGGTTTCCAGTAAACGGGAGCGTATACGTCTATAAACAGTAGAATTTTAGATAGGTAGGTAGGTAGACAGGCCCGCCAGGTTAGAAAACCCAGACCGAAATCATGTAGATAGGAAATTAGGTAGATGGGTAAGTAAGTAGCTTATTATAAAGTATATCTATAATAGTAAGTGTATATGTGGGTAGGTACCTTATCATTAGGTATATCTATAATAGTAAGTGTATATTAGGGTAAGTACCTTATCATTAAGTAAATCTATAATAGTAAGTGTATATGAAGTACCTTATCATGAAGTAAATCTATAATAGTAAGTGTATATTAGGGTAAGTACCTTATCCTTAAGTAAATCTTAATAGTAAGCGTATATGAAGTACCTTATCATGAAGTAAATCTATAATAGTAAGTGTATATGAGGGTAAGACTATGATCTCTTCTGGTTCTGGTTCAGCTACAACTGCAGGTATCTCTGGGGTCAGGAGATAAAGGAAATTTTCCTATTGGAATATTAAATAACCATTTCTTCTCAAGAGACAAGAAAATGGGCAAGGTTTTGTTTACCAAAAGCAATTTTGTGCATAGCAACAACAAGCAAGAAAATAGCCAAAATTTTGTTCCCTGATAATTAGTTTCTAGGGATTAAAATTTTGAATTATTCAGTTTTTCTTTAGTTCAATTAGAGAAGAACTACGAATTATAATTGACAATTAAAAAAGTTGGTTAAAATTAAATATACAGAAATGTTAAAATTAAATATACAGAAATGTTAAAATTAAATATACAGAAATGTTAAAATTAAATATACAGAAATGTTAAAATTAAATATACAGAAATGTTAATTAAATATACAGAAATGTTAAAATTAAATATACAGAAATGTTAAAGTTAAATATACAGAAATGATAAAAATATTTTCCTTGGGTAGATTTAGCTCTGATAATAATCTTCTATCTGAGGGGGGAAACATCGAGTTCGCCGACCAACCCCTGGATAAATATAGTTTCTAGGGATTAAAATAATATTCTATCAAACAATATCAATCAATGTCAAACAATATCAAACAATATCAAACAATGTCAAACAATGTCAATCAATGTCAAACAATGTCAAACAATGTCAATCAATGTCAAACAATATCAAACAATGTCAAACAATGTCAATCAATGTCAAACAATGTCAATCAATGTCAAACAATGTCAAACGATGTCAAACAATGTCAAACAATGTCAATCATTGCATAAATTAAAAGATACATTAATAGATAAATCAATCTATCAACCAATCAATCAATCAATCACGCCATCACTGCATCAATCAATCAATATCAATTAATTAATAAACCAATGCATAAATCCACCAACTCATAAATCATAAAATCAATCATTAACTCAATGAATCAATGAATCAACCTGATTTCTTGTTGACACGGTGAAACTCCAGTCTCTGCTAACAGCAGATCTTTTACAACCTGAATTCAGCAAATTTAATATTTGGAAAATACATTTTTTCGTGTTTTCTTCTTATCTTTTAAAAAAAGACAACAATATAACTTATTCTTTTGCTGGCAAACATCAAGTTTGAAAGGGATTGCAGTCGTTATTTGACAAGGTATTACCTGGATGGATTGATTGTCTGGAACCTTGAGATGAATCATTCTGTCTCTATACTCTATATTCAGTTCCAGCATCCGACTCCTAATTAAGTGAACAATTAATTATCATCCATAATTTTTTAACCAACCATCCAAGCAACCAAGCAACCAAGCAACCAACCAGCAAAGCAAGGAAGCAAAGAAGCAGTTATCGAAGTAATTAACAAAGCAACCAATGAAGCAACCAATGAAGCAACCAAAGAAGCAACCAAAGAAGCAACCAACGAAGGCAACCAACGAAGGCAACCAACGAAGGCAACCAAAGAAGCAACCAATGAAGCAACCAAAGAAGCAACCAGATAAGCAACCAAAGAAGCAACCAAGCAATCAAGCAACCAACCAACCAACCAACCCACCAACCAACCAAACAAATATAAGTGTCAAATCAACAAACCATAAACTAACCAAACAACCAACAAACCACAACCAACCAAATTACTATCTATCACACCAACTAACCAACAAACAAAATACAATATTAATTGAACAAAAATAGTTAAAAACCTTTGAGATGCTCCCAGAGGCAGATAGTCACTGGCCAGAGACACTCCAGCACTCCTACTACTTCCTGCAACATCTAGAATAATCATATTAATTCATAATTGATATAATAAAGCTCATCGCTCATATATATATATTTCTATGTAAGCTATGGATGGCCAAACGGCTGGATCGAAAGTAAAAAACAAAATCTTCTCTTTAAAAATCGATTTATTTTTTCAAAATTCTATTTAAAAGAATTCCAGGGGCAACGCTGGGTACTTCAGCCAGTTATTAATAAAATGGAATATTATTCTGTATTTTATTTAAAAGATATAAATATGAATGTATATCTTTCAATAACAACTGTAGATATTGACGGAAAATTTTAATTTTGTCATGTGTTAATTTAAGCATATAAATTATAGCTATTTCCCTAGAAACCAGCGACGTCGCGCGACCAGTCCCATTAGGTCGAGATAGGTCAGGTTAGGTCGGGTTACGTCAGATTACCAAACTGGTCGAAACATGACCAGTCCCCCAGGTCGTGTTTGGCCAGTTTAGGTCGGGTTAGGTTGAGTTACCTAACTGGTCTCATACTGGTCTTAACCTGACCAATCCACTTAGGTCAGATTTGGTCGAGATTGGTTGAGTTAGGGGGGAAGGTTAAAGTGTAGCAGTACTAATAGAATAAATTAGGCTCTGCTCAGTGATTATTAAATAAATGACTTGTTTAATCATTTGGACGTCAAAAGTTTGGTCAATTGGACGTCAAAAGTTTGGTCAATTGGACGTCAAAAGTTTGGTCATTTGGACGTCATTTGGACGTCCAAAGTGACGTCATTTTGACTTTGAAAGTTTGGTTGTGAGGACGTAAGAATCCTTGCGTTAAACGTCCTCAGCACCTAAAATATTACGTCGCCGGACGTCGCACTGGTAATTATTGACGTCCCCATGACGACCTTAGGACGTCCTCTGGTTTCTAGGGTTGTCAACTTCTTGAATTGGCGAACTTTTAAAGTGAAATTTATTAAATAATCATAGAAAATATGGAAAACAGCACCTTTAATGCCGCATTTTACTTTTTATTCTGTCCAAGGTTATAAATTCAGATGTTTCATACTAAATACTAGAACACATTTTCATGAAGTTTTTCTGTTGCAAAAAATTAACACACTTTTTCTCACTCTTGATAAAGTAGAAATAAAGAAATACTCTGAAGATGAAATATTGAATACAATAAAGAAGCACATTTTTCAAAAAAGAGGCATCGATCGCCACCTTTGAAGATAGATAGATACCTGGATTAAGATAACTAGCAAACGTGTCCTGAAGCGGAGGCATCATTTGTGGGAAGGAGGAGGAGGACATCATCGGAGGGAAGGACGGAGGGTCATCAGGGATAAATATAGGTTCAGGTTCCTCTGCATTCATAGGTAGGACAGGAGCTAGGGGGTCCACACCCTAGATTATGTACATTTAATATGTAACTTTATTCGTACATTTTATCATCTAAAAGTTAATCTTATCTACGAGTAAAAAAAAATAAAATAATATGAAAAGTGGGTTTTAATTTCAGTGTTATTATAACTTTGTTTATATATATCATTATTCAGCATCTCATAAATTTGATTTTGACAATGAACAGGTTTCTCCATAAGTGATACAAAAATTTCTTGACGAATAGACGTAATCTGGGAATCTCTAATCCCTGCTCGTATTTTTCTTTTCGGCTTGCTAATTTGTTGTTTCAGTGCTAATGTCCATTTATTTTATTTCGTTCTTGTTTTTTCATGGATTATGTTTATCTTTTTAATTTTTTTATCAATTTATCCACGTAAAATTTTGTATGTATTAGGGCTTTTGTAATGGTCTAAGACCTTTTAGTCCTCCACTAAATTGTAAAAAATAATATTTCAAAAAAATTTAAAATGTCAGAATACATTATTATTATTATTATTAGAGGGCTATTATCATTATAAAGTAGTGTAAGATTATAAATATAGATATATATGCTGCAGACTTGGACAAATTAAATATTATTATCCAAAGATTTGACTTGGCTTTCCGCATTATAAATAATTTGTTGGAAATCATTAACTTAAACACGAGGCCTACGGAAATGTTTAGATTGACTATTGATGCATATTTAAATGCAAGCAAAAACAGATTTTAAACATTATCCTTTTTACTGAAAGTTATCAATTATTGGCATTTAAAGAACCTGTATGACATATATATTAAACTGTTGAGGATTTCTTTAATTAATACAAAAAAAATCAGCATCTTAAAACCCTAAAAATTGTATGAAAGAAATATGGTTCTTAAATGAAGATATGAAACTGTTCAACATTTTTTTTAAAGATAGGGTTTTTGTGGGGGGCACAACGTCTTGGGTGCCCAAAAAGATATTTCAGCAAAGGTGCCCCCCCCCCTTACATTAAAGCTATCGTAGTCGTACGCCCCTGATATCAAATCTCCCCACCTCCCCTAGGGCCACCTCCCCCCAATTTTAAATGCCCCTATTGCGAGCCCTCGCTTCCAGTGTTTTCCTTTTTGACGTCACGAGGGCCCGTTTTTACCCTGCCAGGGGTTCTGGCCCCTTTAGATAAATAGTGACCGCTCTATAGCACAACGGGCACCCCTGACGTCACGAATCATATTTTGCGGGCCCTCGTTATTCAGTCCAATGAGAAATCGTAAGCTTTATGAAACGCGTGCAAGGAGCGCGATGACGGCTTTCCATTGGTTGAATAGTTGCGGGCGCGCTAAATCTAGCTGCAGTCTGCAACTTTCTTACTCCTGCGGTACCCTAACAAATTTTAATTCCTCTCTGACTGTCTTCAACACACGTACACAAAAAAAGCAGGTATGAGTATATTTTATTATTAGTCAATATTTGATGTTTCTAGCGTTAAACAACTCATTTAAAAGATATGACATTTTTACGTCAATTGTGTTGCCCTTAAAACTGTCAGATGTTTATCTGTACTTTAAGCTGGTGTCATGCATGGGGTACACTGCTTAAAATGGACTATCAGGTTTCAAGTCAAAACACCTAAACTTATTCTTTGGATTATGTTTATATGAAGGCTACTGTGTTATGCTCTCAATTTTTAGAAAATGCCACCTTTAAGCAATTCAATTTTTAAGAAATTGTAAAAATTCAAGTGCATTCACAGGTTTAAAATAAAACAAAATTTCATTTTAAGACATAAATCTGCTTCTTCTGTTTTTTTGAAGATATTTTTTAATAGTAAAAACATGGCCTCCTAATTTTTTTATTTTCTTGAACAGTCGTGAAACTTATTGTAGCACAAAAATCAAACCCCTAAGTCAACTGCCTGACGGCCCAAAAAAGTTTTTTTTAAGGCAGTATTTGGCATTATATAGTTCACTTAAGGCTTTGATTTTTTTGCTTAAACATATTTCTGGTGTAAAAATAATTCACAATATTTGGGAACCCTGTCATCAACGGTTCTAAAAGTATCGCAAAAAAACACAGAATAATCTTGATTCATCTTTGAATCTACAGTTACGATAGAGTTTAGACTTAAAAATGCACTTGATTTCTACAATTTCTTTTAAATGGATTAATCAAAATTCCCTAGGTGGCATTTTCTGGAAATTTAGATTATAACTTAGAAGCCTGCATATCAATATTTTCCGAAAAATAAAATTATGCGTTTAGACTTGAATCCTGATGGTTTATTTTCAGCAGTGTGGGGGCTTACTCCCCATAAAATTTTTAACCATTTAAACACAATATTAGACATAAAAAGCAATGTAATGACATTTTCCGATATTTATTAATGTAATTTGAATTGGTCGCAGCTCCGGGCCCCCTAGCCTGTCCTTGGCCCAGAAATTGTCTTAACCTAACCTAACCCAAAATCAGTGCTTAGGATCCATTTAAATTTGATAAGGATTTGGAACCGGATCCAGGTCATTTCTTAAGATTTACTGATTTTTTTAACAAAAAATAATTTTTTGTTTTACTATTTTTGCTTATTTTATCTTCGTTTATCTTGAATCCAATTGATCCGGATTCTAAGCACTGTAACATTAACCAATAGGACTTCTCAACCCTACTGACCCTAAAAACTAAAAATACTAAAGCCTCATAGGTATTATAAGGTATATTTACGTAAACATTTGTATGCTCAACTTTTTGATAAATTTATGTGTTTTCACATCATACCATCCCAACTTATTGTCATTTCGTCAAAATCAAGTAGTTAGCATAGTCTGTAATAGAAAACGTTTAATCCTTTCTG
This sequence comes from Eurytemora carolleeae, assembly GCF_000591075.1. Classification (NCBI taxonomy): domain Eukaryota; kingdom Metazoa; phylum Arthropoda; class Copepoda; order Calanoida; family Temoridae; genus Eurytemora; species Eurytemora carolleeae. Next base: position 50,569 of record NW_019396143.1, read on the forward strand.
GTTTTAACTTAAACCTGCATTTATTTTATAATGTTTTCTCATTTTAGACATGGGTGACGAGACTGAGTACATCAAGCTGAAAGTTGTCGGCCAGGACTCTAACGAAATTCACTTCAGAGTCAAGCAGACCACTCAGATGGGTAAACTCAAGAAGTCCTACAGTGAGAGAGTTGGTGTCCCAGTCAGCTCTCTTCGATTTCTGTTTGACGGTCGCCGAATTAATGATGATGAGACCCCAAAGGCCCTAGAGATGGAACAAGACGATGTTATTGAGGTTTACCAGGAACAGACTGGAGGAGTGTGTACAGTTCTTCTGCTGGGAGCTTCAGACGAATCTTAGAATTTGTTTGAGATATGTGAGTTCAATTTCAAACGCTGTATGTGTAAATAAGATTCAAAATATAGCATTAGATTCAAAATATAACATTTATCTCTAAAGATTGTTTATTTCTAAGGTAAGAAAAATTGGTATCTGGGAAAAGAGAGAACCAATTTCATATTATATAAGGTCTAATTGGTCAACGCTACCTAGCCTCGTAAAGTAAATGCCTAATTTAGAAACTATTCAAACTCTTAAGTACGAGTTGATTACCAGTATTTTAAATGATTTATCAAAAATAGGAAAATGGGGTAGAATATACTAAATTACGACAAAAAGTGTCTGAAAAGCTGCTAAAAATCTGGGTTTGCCTTTATCTTATCAATTCATAAATTGATGATTAGTGCTTACAAGTTACAACGTTTTGAAATTCAGACCTTTTAGAGATCTTTTAAAATTAAAGTTTTTCCGCGATCTTTCTTGGTGAATTGGCATAGGAAATAAAAATAGCAGGGAACCATAAAATTATGAAGATAAGGTTTCTCTTATCATTTTTTCTGTGGGTCTCCCTTTACCTGCTGAGCAGCTTGAACAGGAATTGCCACATTAACAGCATCAACTAGTACCCAGTTACTGTTCTCTAAATGCTGAAGAGCCTCTCCAATATCCTAAAGAAGAAAGCTTTTATAACAAATTATTAAAAGTCTATATTTGATCCCGTCTTTTCCAAAAATGTTTGACCGATTTCGATTTGATAAGACTAATCTATTGAAACACTAACTATAAAACAAAAATTTCAATATAAATTTATTAAAAAAATGGTTTCAGAAATAATTTATTACCATGGAAGAAGAACTTTGTTATTTTAAAAGAGCGTTAATTTGATTTCCATTCTTCTGTTTAGTACGTTGTATAGTGGCATGATTGTAACCTTAAAAGTTTCACGACAGGCTATTTCTAGATGAAACCCAAATGAAGCCGTATTAGGAGCCCAGTTTCTCTCCCATGGTGACACGAGGATTTTTAAACAGCTAATAGACATAATGGGATATTGCCGAGTATTCAACACTTTTTTAATGCTGTTTAATGAGCTGTCACACCCATGTACAAAATTGATAGGAGGGGGGGGGGTCCAAAAATCGTATACTAAGAATATACCAAAAGGACTAGATATAATTGCTTTTAAACCAATGAATATCTCTTTTCAGATGTATGTTTAGCAAATTTACATTGATTTTGTTTAAATTGTCTACATCAGATCTAGAATTCTCAGCAGTCTCTTTGAGTGTACTTTAAAACGACTAACTTTTCTTAAATAATAATCAATTCTTCAATGAGAACAATACAGGGGGCCGAGTGCAGCAGCCAGGACAGGCTAGGGGGCCAACCGCCGCGGCTAGGAAAGGCTAGGGACCGGGCGCTGCGGCCACATGGTCAACTAAATCCATGTCTTACATATAAAATCCATGTATGAACAAAATTGATAGGAGGGGGGGGGGGAGTCCAAAAATCGTACATTAGTAAATTACCCAATTCAATTATATTATACAAGAAGGACTAGTTGAATAACGACAGATTAAGTAAAAATAAAAAAACAAAATGAAAAGTCATGATTCAATATACAAGGAGTTTAAAATTGTTTACGCATTCAAACGATTTATATTTGTGTACGCTAGAGAGGTTTCGTGAATTTACCTTTCTAATTGGTGCTTTGTCAACCGAACTAAAAACTAAAGAACTACAGGGGAGCAGACCAAAGGTCAATTTCTTAAAGGCCCTACCATAGGTTCAACCATAGGTACAACGTCATTTACACTATGGTTAACCCATGTTCAGATTTCTGAAACACAAAAGAAACATAAGTAGAGTTCAACCTATGGTTATTTAACCTTAGGTAGAGATAACCCAGGTGCAACTACCCAACAAACAAAAACCCGTGAAGAACACAAGATTATTTGGTTTATTTCTCACGAGTGACCCGTCATTATCCTGTGATAATTCACGTGTTGTCGAGGTGTTTGTCGACGATTTGAACACGGGTCTAGGACCGAGTTTTTACACGGCGAAAACTTGAGTTTATTTCACGAGATGAACACGGGATTTTTTTCACGAGATGAACACGGGATTTTTACATGGGAAAATTATTTTTCTCTCATCTACTTTAATTACATTTTTAAAAACCCCGGGAAAGGGGGGGGATACATAATTGATTTCTAATATAGAAATATATTATAAAATATACTGTGTAAAAGTATATAACTATTACAAAATGTTTAGAAACTAAACATTTTAGTTTATATCTTTTACATTAAACATCTTGAACATGTAAACTTTAAACTTTTCTTATCACAAAGTGATATTTCAAGTCTAATTATTGTTCAATAATGTTAATGTATTCATAATTATATGAATTCCCCTTCCTGTATATATCTAAAATATCGATATTCCAAAAAGGGGTTGTTGNTCAAGATTATTAAGAATTAAATGTTAAAAAGTAACACATTTCTCTTTTAATAAAAGTGAAATTAACATATACATATGTAATTAGGGCAGCCAAGAAATAAAATATTTCTATAGAAAAATCAGAAATTTAAACAATTTGAAATGTAGAGTAAACTCAAATTTGCGCTGTTTAATTGCGTCATTTGAGCAAAAACAATTTGCATGTTTACGCTGCTTACGCAATTTGTATAGCTGGGCTAAAGAATCCGTATTTCCTAAACGCTGGTATTAGTGTTAGGGTTGGTAATCTTTATTCTAAAAAGATACTTCTCTCCTTTTTTTTGCAGTAATAAAAATCAGGACAGAAAATCCGATAGGTCGGTTAACCTATAAACAGTTTTATTAAAGACGATATTATATTTGTTGATTAACAGTTTTCTCTCTCAAATACCGCGTTGCATTCTCAGATTTTAAAAATTTCAAAATCCCGCAAATTTTGACATTACCAATATTGCAAGCATTGAAGAAATCCGGTTTTGAAACGTATGAATACAATACAAAATGGTTCAGTTTTTATAGGAAACCGAGTAGCGGAAAAGTGAAGATAATTGGATGTTATTTTGACCGAGCGATAGCCCTAATTTAGGATTATCCAGATATATTTAAAGTTCTACGCTGGCTTGACAAAGCTATTTTTGCTGATAGTTTATATTTTTGGAGTCGCTCGTGGCTCTTGGGCCGGTGTAGGGTTTCTTTTCGGATTAGATTGATTTATTCCATTTGAATTTTTTGTATTCTTAAGTTGAGAATAGGGTTCTAAACGAAGAGCAATACATAATTTTTATAAATTAAAGTCAGTACAAACTCCAAAATAAATAGTGAAACTATTTCAGAAGTGATATGGCTGCTGAAGAAAGTATAAAGGTTGTAGTGAGGGTTAGAAAACTTCTCGAAAGGTAATTATTTATGGGTAGTCTCTTCTATTTCAATTTTGAACATTTTCTGGGTCCGTCCTAGGGTACGTTCTTTTTTAAGTAGGGGGGGGGGTCCAAATATCGTATTGGAGATAACATATTTTCTCTTTTTAAACGTTGTAAGCTTAAGTTCGCGTAATTTCAAAATAAATCGTGGATTATTTTAATTTGATTAAATTCGTATTTTGTTCATACTAACCTTTGAAATTTTCATCATCATAAACATTTTGTGGGGTCATGTACCACACAAAATTTTGGGCCCGATTGGTTCAGCTGTCAAGATATTTATTGGATACAAACAGACAGACAACCCAAGTTTATTAATAGATTGTGAGCTATGAATCTATTCCAGTGTTCTATGAAGTCTAGTTATGAAAGTAGTTTTTTCTTTTGAAGAACTAAAATAAATCATTTGAAATATTTCATTAAATTATTATTGGTTTTCACTTTTCAGGGAGAAGGAGGAGAAGAAAGTTTTTAAAGTTCAAGACAGTGCAGAAATTTATCATGAGTCGTCCAAGAAAACCTGGACATTTGATAGGAATATCGCAAATACTAAATACTAAAAAGTTCTAACAATATTTTATTTTAAAAATCCTGGTAGCTGGATTTCGTAAGAGTAACTAAAGCCCATTGTGGAAAAATTTTACGGAAATATTTTACTTTAACTTGAACCCGGTAATCATGATTCCAAAAGCAAAATTATATATTTACAAAAATTTGTCAATGTAAGTAGTAGTAAGATGCCAAAATTTTAATTGGACATTGCATGTCAAGGGGATTCATTAATAACTTCTGTTAAACTAATCATATTTTCCAAACCTTTACAATATGCGCCGCATATAGATTTTGGGATAAAATTAAAAATGTCCCTTCTGCCCCCCCCCCCCCCCTCCCCCGTTTTTAAAAGTATTTGTACCTACAGAGTGTTTGGGGCCCTGGAGGGTAACAGAGCAGTATATTTTGATACAGTATCCTCTATTATCGAGTCTGCGGTGTCAGGGTTCAATGCAACTATATTTGCTTACGGACAGGAAGGGTTACACAGTCAATAAAACTGAAGTTTTTTAATGTGTTCTTAATCTTTAATGGGACTGTAAGAGTAATTTCAAGTGACCCTATATAGTTGACACGGCCGATTCACAACGATACCGTATGATACGAATTAGAAAAAAGCCTAGCACATTTTTACTGCAGGAAAACTTATTTTTCATTATAAAATTAAACACGTTAAAACTTGAAAAAAATACGGCATTGTTGATCAGATTAAGGATTCAATGGCACTAGTGTATCGGGCATTGCCATCTTTGCGTGGAGGGTCACTTGAAATTACACTTACAGTCCCTTTTTTAAAAATTTTTCAAAATTTTTTTTTGTTTCACGGGCTATGCCGAGCCTTTCAGCTTGTAACTAATTAAGGTTGAAAAAATATTTATCCAAAAAATTATGAAGTATAAAAACTTGCATAGAAGTCAATGTTAAAAAACAGTAACATCATCATTCTTTTTGAAAATTAACATTTTCTGTAAGAGATTGTTTATAAGAAATTATGATAGGAATTAAATATTTTCCCCAATTTGGCTAATACGGCTGTGCGCCTAAAAATACCTAACATTTGGGGAATAAAGAATGACTTTTAAAATGGGGGGGGGATGATGTTCAAGAAAATAAACACACCTGGATTTTTGAAAATTAAAATTACATAAAATTTGAGTTTAAATTTGTTGTAACCGTTGCGTGGAGTAGATAAAAGTGGGGGTAATAGTATGATTTTTTAAAAGAGGGGGATGATGTTTAGGTAAATAAACACACCTAGATTTTCGAGGATCAAAATTAAATACAATTTGTATTGAAATTTGTTGTAACCGGTGCGTGTAGTAGAAAAATATGGGGATAAAAGTATGATTTTAAAAAAGAGGGGGAGGGATGATGTTTAAGAAAAGAAACACACCTGGATTTTTGAAAATCAATATTTCCTAGAATTTGAATTTGTTGTAACCTGTGGTTGGAGTAGACGAGCTCTGGTAAAACCCATACAATGATGGGTACTGAAGAGGAGCCAGGAGTCACCAAGCAAGCCATTGAACAACTCTTCTACGCCGTAGAGGAGACTCCAGATAGATGCTTCTTGATGATGGTAACTAGTTTATCCAGTGCTTGGCTTGCGGATCCGCGTGAATATTTGGAACAACGAATCCGGATCTAAGTGGAAAATATCGGAGAGAATAAACTCTTAACTTTTTCCATAGTTGTCATCGGATGAGATACAAAAACCCGAGAAACAGCCTTTCAATTTTCAAATAAGGAGATCTCATTTAGATCTTCCTAATCATTGAATGGTAAATCAGGTGTCACATAAAAAAATATAAAAAAGTTTTGCATTAAAAAATTAAAATTCTACGGAAATTGCGAATTTTAGAATGGCTTGTCAAATTGACTATGGTAGCCTTTTTGGACTGATGAATGAGATATCATTATTTTCCGGCTAAAACCTGATTTTTTTCCTCTTATGATTTCTCCTTAGAAGTGACAATGTAGGAAAAAGTGAGAATTTAACACTTTCAAGATCGTTAAACGATGTTATGTTCTTGGTTTAGAGGTTACCAATAGTGAATTGGACATTCCACTCATTTTAAATGAATTGTTCCTGAAATAGTCCTTAAAACTGGTGTATAGTCCCTTGAAACTAGTGTATTGTCCCTTGAAACTGGTGTATAGTCTCTTGAAATTGGTGTTATCTGGTGTATAGTCCCTTGAAACTGGTGTATAGTCCCTTGAAACTGGTGTATAGTCCCTTGAAACTGGTGTTTAGTCCCTTGAAACTGGTGTATAGTCCCTTAAACTGGTGTATAGTCCCTTGAAACTGATGTATAGTCTCTTGAAACTGGTGTTTAGTCCCTTGAAACTTGTGTATAGTCCATTGAAACTGGTGTATAGTCCCTTGAAACTGGTTTATACTGACACTTAAATCTATGGATGTGTAGGTGTCCTACCTGGAGATATACAACGAGCAAGTGATGGATCTCCTGGACAAGAGTTCCACGAACTTAAAGTTGAGGGAGAATGAGTCTGGGCAGGTGTACGTGGAAGGGGTGAAGTCAATCCCCGTCACCTGCGCCGAGGAGGTTTACAAGATTATGAAAGATGGGGAGAAGAACAGACATTATGCAGAGACTAAGGCAGAAATAAACAAAACAAAAAAATATTTCTAATAAAGGGAGTGTTCTCGAAAAATTAAAGGGAGGTGTAGGCAAAACCTCAATTGAATATGATCATTTCAATTCATTTGATGTTGACACAAAAATTATAAAAAACGTTATTCGTTTGCAGCACAGAACCCAGTAGTGACACTCCAATTTTGTATATGTCTGATAGATGTCACCCGTTAAAATTCCAGCAACTGCGAGATTTTACTGGATTCTTTGTTGTAACACAGCGACAAATGTTTTACAATTATCTTATCCTGCAACCTTTAGACGAAAAAAGATAGATATCATTATTTTTTAGATTCTATGCGGGGCTTGCCTTTCAGGTTTCTCTAGCATTGAATTTACAATAAAGAAAAAGAATTTGGCTGTTCTTTCTGCGCTGAATCTATTTATAGGGACGAGTTTTTTATAGCCCTCATTTTCAAATACTTCTTCTTGACAAAATGTCAAGGTTATTAAGTATTTAAGCTGATTTAACCAGCTATTTTTGTTTGGGTCAGTCAATATTTTTTTCTGTCAATTATTAAAGATTGTCGAAAGAATGTCCACTAATTATGTTTTATTGTTAATGCTAGCTTTGGAAATCATTCATTATTACTTTTATAGAAATAATCAGATAAGATAAATACTTTTGGTTTAGAATTTGTTAAATATAATTTAATTGATGTTAAAAAAGATGAAATATTGATTTTTAATTTCTGATATTGAATAGATGAACGACCGAAGCAGTAGAAGTCATACCATCTTCAGAATTGTGCTTGAAAGCATTAACAGGTAAAAGAGCCAGACCTGCCGACCATGCATAGTACTGTTGAATGGGATGTATTGTTCGATCCGATCCTGTCCGATATTAGGACTATCTCCTAGATTCTATGAACTTCTTAGTCATAGTTTTTATTTAGTAATCTCTGTTTGTATGTCTATCTACAGGGTGTCCCACGAAACATGACAATAGCAAGACGACTTGGAAGTCGTCTTTGGTATTTGAATTTATTTGTGACATTTAGTCTTGTATCTACTTTAACATGTATGATTCTTGAAACAATTATCACATAATTCTCATAGCCCTGGCATTTCCAAAAAGTGGTCTGCGTTTTTTGTGCTTTCAATATTACCGGAGATATAAAGAGTTTGGTTCAGATTTCAATTTTGTTAAATAAAAGCAAAATTGTCGAAATCTGAACGAAATTCTTCATATCTCGGGCAATATTGAAAGCACAAAAAAGGCAGACCACATTTTGGAAATGGCAGGACAAGGGAAATTTTTTGAATATTATCTCTAGAAATTTACTTTTAAAATTAGGTTGACAAATAAACGCAGCAAATTATATCAAAAATCAAGACAACATTCAAGACGTCCTGCATACTGTCATGTTTCGTGGGACACCCTGTACCTATTACAACACGTATGCAACCTCTAGATGCCACCGACAACCACCCCTCAGATCCCGTTTGTATACAATTGCATACGGCCAGGATCGGCTGTCAGCATGATATCGTGCAATGGTTTATACCGGCGGGGGTGGAAGCACACACTGCCAATGGCCTTATGTGCTCACGACTGATAAACGGAGCCAAAAAGTTTCAATATTTATACCAGATTCTTGTTCTTTCATTTTCCATGCCATACACCTTTGGAAAAATGGGCTCAATTTCCTCCAGATAGTCCCCCTTTCTATCATGAAGGGATTAAGTCGTTACTAATCTGTTCTCTCTGTATGTTCTATCATCAAGGGATTAAGTCGTTACTAATCACCTGTTCTCTCTGTATGTTCTATCATGAAGGGATTAAGTCGTTACTAATCTCATGTTCTCTCTGTATGTTCGATCATAACTCATAATCCCGTAGACCGAGTTAAATCAATTGTAAGTCCTGACAAAAAACGTGCAAAAACATTTTGTAGAAATTTATTTTACAGATGGGCTTTTCATAGATCTGTAATATTTCTTTTTTATGATTAGGACGTTAAATATAGGGTGTCCCACGAAACATGACAGTGGCAAGACGACTTGAAGGTCGTCTTTGAGCTTTAATACAATTTGCTGTTATCATTCATAAACCCAGTTTTAGAAGTAAAATTCTAGATTTAATAACCATAAAATACCCATAGTCATGACATTTCCTAAATGAGGTTATTGTTTTGTGAATCATACCTTTTTTAATTAGGCTTACGACTCAATGTCACAAATAAATTCAAAGTCGTCTTGCTACTGGCATTTAGATGAAAATATTTCATTACGAAGATAATAAAAAGCTAGACAGATAAGTTTTTTATGGCAATAACAATGTAAAACTGAGAAACGCGTCCTTTACATTTTGCATGCATAAAATGCCCCCAACCCCCCTTATGTTTAGGCCTCATTCTTGTTCCTTATGAAATGCCCAAAAGTAATACCCTGTCCTGCGTCTTAGGAAAGATTTATCCAGTGCTGATCCGCACATTTTTGTCTTCCTGGATCCGGATCCGGATCTTCAAAAATATGCAGATCTACAGATCCGGATCTCATGGTCATAATTAAATCTTTTGGAGATGAAGAGAACAAACCTGGAAATAAGAAAAAACTTTTTTCTATTAGAGTTGTTAAAGGCTGGAACCAACTGCCTGAGACAGTAAAGGGGTCCATGACCCTATATGCTTTTAAAAACAGTTATGATGAGCATAGAAATTCAGCCATGGATCCAGAATAATAAATGATGACCCCACCCGCCACTTCATTCTTGCATGATGCAGGACCTTGGCGTAGAAACTATCAACGTATCTTTAAACCCAAATCTGAACTGTTGATACAAGAGAGATTAATAAATATTTCCTTATCTAGAAATGGTTCACCAAGTTTTAGCAAAAAAAAATAAGCGTATAAAGAAGAAAAATATATTTTAAGTTTTCTTCTAGTTCTAATCAAGGATCCACATCAAAATTAAAAGGATCCTTAGCTCTGGTTTTATCATAATAAATCTCTTTGTTTTCAGGCTTGAAGAAACTATTGATGAGGAGGACGATGACGGAGAGGGAAGACAGAGTATGATCGCCTACCTCAACCTCGTCGATCTGGCCGGCAGCGAGAAGGCCGGCCAGACAGGGGCCGAAGGAACTAGGTACATTTTTTGTTCTAGGGTTTCTAAATTCGCCGTTAAAGGACTAGAGAAATCATAAAAAAGTCGTTTGATTTACTTAAAAATATATTGAAATAAATCATTTCAGATGTCATAAATTTTTATCTTATAATCTGCCAATTATATGCATCATCATAAAATGTTATTTTAATCGCCGAATTGGATAAATCAAAAAATGGAACTTGCCGGCTGACGTCCAGTTTCTCTTGAGAATGAAGTAATGAAGAATTATACATTTATTAAGGTTGAAAGAGGGCGGAAATATTAACAAATCCCTGATGATGTTAGGCCAGGTAATCAATTAATTTTATAAATAAATAAACTACCGTAGAGTATAGACATGTTAGACTGTAAAGATGCTATTTTGTTCAACTTAAGGGTTCGAAAGTTTGCGGAATGTACGCCAAAGATGATTATTTTAAAATTATTAGTTATCCTTATTCCTAAAAAACTGTTAAAACATTAAAACAAATATTATCTCAAAACAATACAATGTTGTTGATTGAAATTGAGTAAACGTTAAGATAAACATGATTTTATGTATTTAGGTTATCCAGAAGTTAAGCAGCGGAGATAAGAATCTATATATTAATTATAGAGACTCAAAACTTACTCGTCTTCTTCAGGTTTGAGGTTTAATTGCTTTCAAGGGTTGAATTATTTATAATTTTAGAGTAAAATTAAATAAATACTCCACCTTTCAGACAGTTTTTTTCATAAAACTTCCGTTTTCCAAATATTGTTTAATGTCAAACATGTGAAATTTACTTACTTACTTGTACACTTGCATATATTCAAATGGAAGTTTTGTCCTAATTTAATTCGAATTTAAAAAATTTAATTTTAAATTTCAAGATAATTATTTTTGTACAGAACAGCTTGGGTGGAAATGCGAAGACTGCCATAATCTGCACGATTACCCCGGCGCTGATGAGCGAAGATCAAACGTTATCAACGCTAAGGTAATGAATTGAACAAAGGGGGGGGGGTTGACCTCTATTAGTGGGTTTATTGATTACGTCCACCTATTTGCCATACAAAACATCTCTTAAACGCTTTCAGACTCTTGCACCCTTGTTATTCAATTAGATTTAGGAAAGGAACTGATTACTCGCCACTATTTCTAATTATCAAATCTTGATACACTTTTTATCATGTGGAGGATATTATGTCGTTTTACTAGGTTAAATGTTGTAAAATTCTGACAATTCCTTTATGTTCTTCTGTAGTAGAAATGCGCAAGTCCCTTTCGTAGAGAAAATGCAAATGAAATTCAAAATCATAAACATTAATATTCAGTTTTATCAATAGTACCATTGTGAATCATGGATTGACATCATTGCATGAAGGGTTGCTTAAAAAAATAATAATTCAATTAATTAAATTTACCCTTCCCTACTTTTCGTAGCAATATGAAAAAATGGGAGAAATGTTATGACTGATCCGATTTCTCTCGACAGTCTTTTAAGAAGAGCTGTAAAAATAAATGTTATGAACATTTATGTATTAAGATTTTTCCTTTTCCCCTTTCAAAACTCAATAAGACCATCTTTAAGGTTTGCAAGTCAGGCCAAGACAATCAAAACCCACGCGACGATCAACGAGGTGCTGGACGACCAGGCGAAGATGGCGAAGTTGAAGAGAGAGCTGGCGGAGAGGGAGAAGGAGAAGTTGGAACTGCTGAGGAAGGTGGAGGAGCTCACTAACGCTAACCAGGTTAATTTTATTATCCTCAATGTTGATAGAAATAAAGTGGAGGAGGGTCAGGACTGTTAACCAGGTTAACTTTATTAACCTCAATATGGGTAGAACTAAGGTGGAGGAGATCATTAGTGCTAACCCGGTAAACATTATCCTAAATGTGTGTAGAACTAAAGTGGAGGAAGGAGAGGGAAAGGGTTTGATCAAACTTTGTTACATAGTGTAATATAATTCAACGTCTTTAATATGGGCGTTCTACAACCAAATTACTCTTAAATTAGTTGACGTAAAAAGCTTAAAGATTTTAAAGAAAGAGAAACCATAAATCACAAAGCTAAGCTTATTCTACAGAAGTTCTGAATTCAGAACCTAAGGGTCCAGAATTAACAAGGTTTGAAAGACTAATGATGAGAGAGAGAGAGAATTTTGAGGGTATTTTGAGTTATGTTACCAAAACTGTTTGTATTAGAATGGTGAGCAGAGCCGACAGACTAGAGAGCTGCTGGAGCAGCTAGAGGCGGAGAGAACGGAGAAGGCTGAGCAGTTGATGCAGCTGCAGCTGGAGAGGTCAGAGAAGGCGGAGCAGATTGCCAAGAACCGTTGGCTCCAGGAGAAGATCCTTGTTTCCAGTCAACCTGCTAAACCAAGCAAGAAATCTCTTCTCTTGTAAGATTTCTATTATTTTCAGATCTAATTTATTTTTATAATTTTTAGATAAAAAAATCAGAAAATCTCTGCTCATGCAAAATTTTTATAATTTTCAGATAAAAAGAAAAATTCTCTCATCTTAATTTTTATAATTTTCAGATAAAAAGAAAGAAATCTCTGCTCTAAGTTTTTATAATTTTCAGATAAAAAAGCAAAAAATCTCATCTCTTAAGAATTTTATGAATTTTAATCTCTTCTCGAAGTTTCTTTTAAAACTCCTTGATTCACCTTCTAAAAGCCGACAATTCCTTGAAATAAGATAAAATAATCTGCATCACACAAAACAAAACCATTACGGGGTTCATAAGACTTCATGTCAAAAATATTTATTTTCTCTTACAAATTATAGTTTTAAACCTAAATATCATTTATTTAAACCTAAATATCGTTTATTTAAACCTAAAATCTTTCTTATAAACTTTCTAAAATCCATTTATTTTCCCAATTCCTATAAATAACGTACTGGGGTGGGGGGGGGGAATATTTTAGGAGAGAGGTAGGGGTAGAGTTTTTAAGGAAATAACCATCGCTGCTATTGAAAACATAATTTCTCGTTATTTCTAGAAAGGACCGGAACCGGCGTGAGACATGGGCAGCGCCACGTGTCAGCACAGTGTCCAGAGCTAGCTTTGGGTTTCATGCGTTTTCCCGACCCCTGTCGGTATTCGAGCAGCCCAGCGCTCAACCTACATTAGAGGGGGTAATCTATCTTTATATATTATAAAAATTTAAATCTCCTGCTTTTCAGTTTTTATGTTCGATCATAACTCGGGAATCTCTTGACCAATTTGCCTCAAATTTTGAGATGGGAACTCGTAGAACCACGAGAATGTTTTTTGCTTGATTTTAACGTTCTAAATTGAGTTTGTTGACTTTTAATAGGGAAAACATAGCTTCCAGTCAAAGCTAGGTTCCCGATCTAGTACTGCAGGGTTAGTACAGAAATGACTGATCAAAATCTATTAAATCTGTTTTTTAACATGCAGAATCCAGTGTGATAGAAAAGCATGATTTTTCTACATTTACCAAAAAAAAAAATTTTTAAAATTAATACAAATAATTTGTTTTTAGATTGACGATGTTTTTTTTGCTCCACGGTCGTCTAGAAAAGTTAAATTTCTCTCCCCTCCCCAACCATCCTGTTCTACCCTAGTAGAGGTATATTCTTATTCTTAAACATTTATTCCTCTCTCTCCTCCCCAACCATCCTGTTCTACCCTAGTAGAGGTATATTCTTATTCTTAAACATTTATTCCTCTCTCTCCTCCCCAACCATCCTGTTCTACCCTAGTAGAGGTATATTCTTATTCTTAAACATTTATTCCTCTCTCTCCTCCCCAACCATCCTGTTCTACCCTAGTAGAGGTATATTCTTATTCTTAAACATTTATTCCTCTCTCTCCTCCCCAACCATCCTGCCNAGTGCAAATTTCCTTTGACAATAAGAAAACCGTATAATAAGAATTTGAATAGGGTTAATATCACGTGGGAAATGCCAACAATTGAGAAGTGAAGAGCAAAAAGGAATCACTGAGACCATTTTTTTGCAATAATTTATATTAAACGGGATTGAAACGTCCCCCGCCCGTAACCCTTGATTTTATTACAGCATTTAATTATTTCATATTTCTTTCATGATTTAATTGGAAACCTTTTCTTTTTTTGATTTCAAGATTGAGTAAAAATGGATTGTTGTAGGTCATTGTTTCAATGCATTAATTGATTAATTAATCCGTTTTTTAATTTTCGGATTGATTGATTTGTTGTTTTGTTTGTAATGGGTTAAGTTAGGATTTGATTTATTTATGTATTCAATCAATAAATTGGCGATTGGCTGACCTATTTGGATGGTTGATTGTTATAATATTAAAATATTTTTTTAGCAGTTGATTAATTGATCGATTGATTAACTGATAATCTTTTTGGCTGATTCAATTAGTTATTGGCTGATAGAATTAGTTATTTTTAGATTTGTTGGTTTATTGGTTGGTTGCTTGGTTGAATGGTTTATGGATTAATTGTTTGATTGATTGATTAACTATTGATTAATAGATTTTGATGGATTGTGATGGATTGTGATGGATTTTAATGGATTTAGATGGATTGATGGATTGATGGATTAATTGTTATAGGAGGATGAGGATGGAGTATCACCCTCCCTTCCACTGAATAGCATGAGCCTGGATTCCAGTATCCTGGATTTAAGTCTAGGCAACGGAACTCCTAAAGCTATAATCAGGTACTATAGTCGTCGGCATATATATATATCAATACAATCAAGAATACTTTCGATTTCATTTTTGATAAAATTCAAGCTTTTAAACAGCATAGATACACATAAACATGGAAACAAAGAGAAGCTGTCAATTTACGGCTTTTCTTTGGTTACTTGTAAACTTGTAATTTGGAAAAAACTTGTTAGAAATTAAAACTTGACTAGAAAAGTCGTCTTCATTGTATTGATATAAACGCCGACTTCTGTATCTTTATTTTCCGATGCTATTCCTTTTCTATCGAGCTTTTTGGAGTCGTTTTTTACGAAAATATCACTGAGGTTTATTCAAATAAATGATGTTTCTAGAAAATATATACCCATGTTGTCTAGGGACCGATATAAGAGAGTTAGCAGACAGCTGACAGCTAGAGAACAAGAACTGTTGAGACAAGAACGCGAGCTCAAGCGAGTAACAATGGAGTATCAGGTAAAGAAACAGATATTTCGACCTTTAGCGAACAATGTGTATTTTTAGTTCTAAAAAAATAGCATAATGCGATGGTACCGTTTTCTCAAGATTTGTAAAATAAGATTTTCATTCCGGAATCTATATCTATCTCGGTTTATTTGTTTGTTTGTTTGTTAGTTTCTTTAGAAGTCCGAATATAATGGGGAACTCAGTAAAACCACTAATCTAGTTTCCTGGCAAACCTAGGTTCCCAAGCTAGATGGGAGTAATAGAGCAAAAAATTAAGAAAGGTCAACAATTTCAAGCGACCTTTCATTTAAAGAGGTTCATGCCCGATTTACAACCGTACCCTCAAATACTTAATCGATGTCAAAAATGTGGAAGATATCGTTGTGTTAGAAAAGTATTTTGTTCTTTCTATTGAAACCAAAATTGAAAATAATCAATTTAAAAGAAGATTATGGATATCTCCTGCATTCCTGAATTTTAATTACAAAGCTCTTGACTCTTGAGAGTTCCGTTGTAAACCGCTCTGTAAGTGGAGTCATTTGAGATTACGTATACAGTCCCTTTCAGCTATGTCATTTTTTGTACCGCTGTAGGAGCTAGAGGAGTTTGCTAGACTAGAATCTGAGACCGGGGTTCATGAAGACAGATTTACCTCCAGACTTTCTACCGCTAGCTACGAAGATATTGTAAGTATAAACCAGGGTTAAGAATCCATTCTTAGTTGTAGTGCTTAGGATCTGAATCCGTTGGATTTGCAACATTTTGGTTTCCTGGATCCGGATCCGCAAAAATACGCGGAAACACAGATCCGGATCCATAAGGTAAAATATCAACAAAAACAAAGAACATAAATATTTGCTCTCAAAATCCTAATTCCGAACTGTTAAAAATAAAGAGATTATTAAAAATTTCCTCATCTCTGAATGGTTCAAGAAGCCTCGGAAAAAAATGATTATACATAAATAAAAAACTATTGGAAAAGGCTCTTTTGTTCAGAAAAATCAGTAACTCTAAAAGAAACAATTCATTCTATTTCCTGACCTGGATTCGGATTAATTTTTTTCCAGTGCGGACCCAGTATCAGGATCCGCGTCCAAATTAAACGGATCCTGTGGAAACGTGTTCAGATCCGGATCCTGAATTTGTAATGTGAAGGTTTTTTTCTTGTTAAATCTGTCAGTATCCTCTTACAGCGAGAACAAAAATATGTTTTAAGAGGTTCATATTGTTCTAATAATAATTTTCTGCTAAAATAAAGATTTTCGGTGTCTAGGCGATTATATCAATACATTGAAGACGACTGATTAAATTTAAGTTTTCGAATTTTTTCGAATTACAAGTTTACAAGTAATCAAAGGGAAGTTTTTTAATTGACAGCTTCTCTTGTTTTCTGTGTTGCCGGATGCATAACGTATCCTCAGTAGGCGGTTCTCTTAGGATGGGGAGATTTTCAAATCTCAACTGGTATTGCTCGTGTATATGCTGTGTATCTATGCTGTTTAACAGCTTGAAATAAACAAAAAAAAGATTTTAAAAATTTGGTATCTTTACAACGAATTTATCCCCTCCCCCCCTGCCTTTCAATGATTATTTCCAAGGCCCAATATTATTTTTCTCTAGGAGAGAGTAAAGTACCTGGAGAAGAACTTCTCAGATGCTGAAACCTTGAACCTGGAGCTGAACAAGACGTTGAGGGAAACCAAGTTGGAGCTGGAGTCTGTATCTGCCAGGTGGGATTACAATGTTGGAGAGACACGCTTTTTTTGTAAATCGGACTGCACGGCCTTCTAATTTTTTTGCCAGCTTTTTATCTTTTAATCCCAACTAGAATAAATATTAAATTCCCCCCTTTATTATTTAAGAGATGTCATCTTACAGAAAATAAATTCATGTATCCTTTTTTTCTTTAAGTGAAATACAGCTTTAAAATTCGAGGTAGATCTTTATCAAAAATTTTCCTTTTTGATTTGATATGATTTGATTAAAGGTTCCAAAATCTCTTCCCTCCCCCCCCCCCCTTCATCCCCTGGTGACATGAGGAAATGTAAGAAAAAACTAAAATCTTATCATTATTGTGTTTAAAATGAATTATGATGTATGTGTTTAGATATGAGATAATGAAGGAGAAATACGATGCACTTTGTATAACAGAGAAGGAACTTCAGGAAAAATGGAAACTATTAGAGGTAACTTTCAGCCTTTCAGGGATTACATTTTTCTACGAATAATGGACTAACAGGACAAGGTGTGAAGGTGGTGGGGTATCTGTGGTCTAGGATTCAGACTGTAGAGCTAAGGGGATTAAACGAGAGATGTAGAGCATTAAAAGGGATTATATATTTAGAATGGATTAAGGATTCAGGCTAAATGGATCAAAGGAGATGTGTAGACAATACTACTGAAAGGGATATTATAGGATGGATCCAGGATTCAGACTGAGGAGCTAAAGGGATTAAAGGAGAGGCGTTAAGTACTAAAAGGGATTATATATTTAGAATGGATCAAGGATTCAGGCTAAATGGATCAAAGAAGATGTGTCGACAATACTACTAAAAAGGATAGAATATTCAGGATGGATCCAGGATCCAGATTGAAGAGCTAAAGGGATTAAAAGAATAGGTGTAAAGTACTTAAAGGGATTGTGTAGTCAGGATGGATCCAGGATTCAGTCTGAAGAGCTAAAGGGATTAAAGGAAAGGTGCAGAGTACTAAAAGGGATTGTATATTTAGGATGGATCCAGGATTCAAACTGAGGAGCTGAAGGGATTAAAGGAGTGGTAGTAGACTACTAAAAAGGATTGTATATTTAGGATGGATCCAGGATTCAAACTGAGGAGCTAAAGGGATTAAAGGAGTAGTAGTAGACTACTAAAAAGGATTGTATATTTAGGATGGATTCAGGATTCAAACTGAGGAGCTGAAGGGATTAAAGGAAAGGTGTAGAATACTAAAAAGGATTGTATATTTAGGATGGATCAAGGATTCAGACTGAGGAGCTAAAGGGATTAAAGGAAAGGTGTAGAATACTAGAAGGGATTGTATATTTAGGATGGATCAAGGATTCAGACTGAGGAACTAAAGGGATTAAAGGAAAGGTGCAGAGTACTAGAAGGGATTGTATATTTAGGATGGACCCAGGATTCAGACTGAGGAGCTAAAGGGATTAAAGGAAAGGTGTAGAATACTAAAAAGGATTGTATATTTAGGATGGATCCAGGATTCAAACTGAGGAGCTAAAGGGATTAAAGGAAAGGTGTCGAGTACTGGAAGGAGAACACCAAGATAGTGATGTGAAGATGGAACTAGCTGTTAACAGAAAGGAAACGGAAAATAAGGTTAGTTTTGTGCTTTTCAAGGATTTTGCCAAAAGGGATAGTGAACCGGGTTTTTGAAGGGGTTATTTGAATGAAAATCAAAACCTTTAGGAGTTTTTTTTGTTCCCAAGCTCTTAGTGACCTTCCATTAGTATAGTGGCATGTCTGATTCAAACCAGTACCCTTTCATCCTTTGACTGATCAAAGATGTCTGACTTATCTTCAAAAACGCTTGTAAAGGTTGAACACTGGATTTTCAAGCTGTTATACGTTTTTAAAATATTGATAATTACTTCCTAGAAGTAGCAGAAAACAAATATTTACATTCCACTTTTTGAAAACGCTTTGGACATAAAATATTAATTCAAGGAAAGCATGTAACGTCAGTTGTGTTGAAACTTGAGTCCCCTTTCACGGCAATTCGAATACTATTTGAGAGATAACACACAGAGTTCTCTGGCCTCGATGATCATGGGTATCGCTGTAAAGGTTACCTTGAAATTATGCCTACAATTACTGTAATTTTTCTTATTCTGTATAAATCTTCTTACAAAATTTGGCATGTTTTGTGCCAAATTGGCAAAAATAAGTAATTTGCAGATGATCTAAATCCTGTGTGCGTACTACGCAATGAAACGTGGTTTTTAGGAGCTGCGTAAGGTGCTCGAGTGCGCATATGAAGAGATATCTGTGCTTGAGCGTGGAGATAAAACTGCTGTTAAAGAAAGATTTGATAAAATTGCAAATCTTCAGAGAAAAGTTCAGGTTTGTTAAAATTATCTTTATTCTATCTTTTACGAGTGAAGTATGGAGATAATGGGATTGTAAAATAGAATTTTATTTTAATTTAAATATTTTCTGCGGAGAGTTGTGCGATTTTCGATCAAATGATTTTAGACATAAAAACAATTTCCATTAACCATGAAATTACAAAGCAATTGTCGGCATCAGATTAAAATATTGTTTTAAACCGGGAATTAATAATATATAAATTTGGATTGTTTGTCTGTTTGTATTTAATAAACGTCAAAACGGCTGAACCGATCAGACCGAAGTGTGGCAACTCCCACGACCCAGGGATGGTTTATGGAAACAAAAACGTATTTTGTAATCTATTAATGTTTACAGAAATATTCGCAACTTTGAGTTTTACAATTATGAAACCCTATCTCTGCTGGGGGAGGGAGGGGGGGGACAAATAATATATCATTGCAAAAAATTGAAGAAAAAAAATGTAAAATCCAGTTCAAGATTTAAAAAGTTTGCAACTATAGGTCCAAAAAAATAATAAAATGAATGTACATTTTTAAAAAAGCCCTTTACCATGCCATTTCAAATATGCAAAAACTTTGCAAAATTTTAAATAACCTGATGTGCAATTAAGAAAAACTAAAAATGCGCTAATGTGCAAAAATAATTTTCAAAATTTCTTTGCAAAGCTTGTGAAATCTGATTCCTTATGTCATATGCTTTCTAAAAAGCAAAAACGTATCAAAATTTGACAACAAAAAGTGGGTCAAAACAAATATTTAGTTTGTTATATGAAAAAGTAATCATTCAGGCCTTGTGTCTGAGAACTCAGCCAGTTATTATAAAAGCCCGGTTCTAGACCTATGAGTATTGATTAATTAGGAAAAATCAGAAAATTTTAACAGCCTCAGACCAATACTTTTTGAGTTATGTAAAAAAAAACTGATTAGGAATATGATTTAGAAAAAAAATGGCCACATGAAAAGCAACATTTAAACATTTATATTGCTGCTAAAAGAGGGTCTACCGCGTCCTGAAAGCCTAGTTTGCTAAAAGTCTGTAAATGTAACTTTTGTTAAGGAATTGGAAGAACTGGTTGCTGGGCAGAGCTCCATGGTTTGTGAGCGGAACCAGCTGAAGGAGGACCTCTCCAAGCTCCAGGCCGGGTTCACGGAGGTCTGCGACGAGATGGAGCAGATCTCAGAGGAGAAGCTCAAACTGGAGCAGGAGATAAAGAATTTCAAGACAAACTCAGGAGCAGAACAGGTTTAGTGCTACAATAGATTTTATTGTTTAGATTTTAGGTTTTGTTAAGGTTTTAGTTTTTAGTTTTTGGCTTTCAGTGTGTAGCTTTTAGCCTTTAGCCTTTAGCCTTTAGCTTTTAGCCTTTAGCCTTTAGCCTTTAGCCTTTAGCCTTTAGCCTTTAGCCTTTAGCCTTTAGCCTTTAGCCTTTAGCGTTTTAGTCTTTGTCTTTAGCCTTTCACTAATTCTATTTATTCCCTAGTCTTCAAGCCACTCTTATGTCTCTAGTCCAATATCAAAATATATATAGATTTGCAGTTCAATTTAATATAGTTCAAAACAATACTTGTTCCTAACTATAAAATGTTTCTTGAGTATTTATGTTTGTATCCAGGTTGGTGAGATGGTAGGACGGATTGCTGAGTTGAGTGAGCAGGTTGAGAAGAGTGAGATGAGAGCTGAGAACCTGGAGCTAGGAAACCAATCCCTCCTTAATACCCTGGATCATTTAACCAGGTAAGATGGAATCAATTTATTAAAAATTGAATTAATTATTAATTGAATTTGACCCCTTGTATTGAATTTTCTCTGCGACTGTAAAAGGATTTTAAAGAGGGATACAACCAGTGCTTAGGATCCATTTCATTTTGATGCGGATCTGGATCCTGGATCCGCACTGAAAAAATGGATCCGGATCCAGGTTATTTCCATAAAATGTACTGAATTTTTTTAACAAAGCAAAATTTTCAAATTTTGTTGTCTTATTTTTTTCGCTTATTTTTATCCTAAAACTTGATGAACCATTCGGAATCGGAATATTTTATCTCTGTTTTTTCAATAGTTCATATTTGGGGTTTGAGGGTAAATTTTCTCTTGTTGCAGTTTTTTGTTGATTTTTGCCACTTGGATCCGGATCCGTGGATCCGCATATTTTTGCGGATCCGGATTCAGGAAGCCAAAATCTTGTGGATCCAAAGGATCCGGTCCCGGATCCTAAGCACTGTTCATAACGATACCCTTAAAACGTTCATCTAATTAATATTATAGAAGATAACCCCGTTAAATTTTGATAATTTCTCCATTATTTCCGAAGTAAGAAATGCGCAAGTCGTTTTTGTTAAGAAACCATAAATTGAAATATTCAGTTTTCAAAAAACTTAACATTTTATCAAATTCTTGTTTGATCTGACAAAGCTGTCAAGGGTATCGTTTTGAATCTGAACATGTCACTTGATCAAAAGACGTTTACAAAATTACCCACATTTTTATTCTTTTAAATAAGAAAGAATTTCTATCAAAGATAAAGGGAGGAAACATTGTTCTTAAATTGTTTCTATAAATGCACAACTAGATTTAGTATGCCCAGACATCTATGTCATTTACCTTTTTTATTTGTATTTTTTTTTTGGTGGGGATGGTTTCCCGGGGTGGTTAAGGCACCCTGAGAGTTATATTTGATTTTAATATGATTTAATAATACTAGTATATTGTATATTTGTTATTTTATCATATCTGTTCGGTTCCATAGTAGTAAACCTATCGTGTAAGAATTCCCATTTTTACACGGTTCAAGGGGAACAATTTTAATATTGTTCGCTTACTAGCGTTTAAGAATGCTTATTCTTGAACTGAAGGTGTAGAATTTTCATCAGACCGTGTAAGAATGGAAATTATTTCATGCTCAGAGCGTGAAAAAATTATTCTTACACGCTCCAAGCATTAAAGAATGGAAATTATTACACTTGTTGAAGAATATTCATTCTTACACGCTCCTTATATTGATTGATAGATCAATATTGATATTAACTTAATTATTTTGTAATGACAACATGCACAGGGCAAACTCACCATTTTCTTTCGTATTAATGCATGCAAACTTAACTTTTTAAACTTTAAAACAACATGCTCACTTACCTTTTTCTTAAATATTAAAACATGCAAACTTACCTTTTTTACTTTAGTAAAACATGCTCACTTACCCTTTTTCGTTTTTTAAGTTCTGATATAACTTAATTCAGTAATATCCATTTAGATCTTAACGGTTCTTAACCCTATTCCTATGTATTTAATTAACATTTTCTGAAATTCTAACCTTACCAAAAAAATGGACAATGCTTTAAGCCTTGCAGCATTGTTCATTTTCATCAAACTACCGAGTCTCAAAGCATACTGCCCGACTGCCTACTTTTTTCAACTTGTTTTTAGTTTTTCTTCATTGAAAAACCAAGTTTGGTGAGATTTTGCAAATCTCTGCATATTTGTAATAGTACGGTCAGAGCTGTTAAAAAATGGAGAGGTTTGTCATGTCTTCACAATTTCAATCAATTGTTTTTCACTTTAAATTAAAATTCAGTTGTAATTGTCAAACAAAGTAGACAGAAAAAAGAGGTCGATTTGCCCCCAACCCTACAGATAAAACACGTTTTAAAGTAGCTCAGTCTGAGTCAGTAGTCGCCATATCTCGCATAGCTCGAGATGATGAAGTGAAACCACAATCAAAACCAAAAAAAGTTAATTTTATAAAAACTTATAATTAAAATATTAGTGTCACACTTTTAATGGAGTCTTAGCACTCCATAGCAATGAAAACAAACCAGAAAATCTTGCTTCATGAATAAAATACAAAGATCTTCATCAGTTCATGCCGAACTGATTCTTACTAGATAACCTTCTCTTATCTCCTCTTTTTGGAAGATTTAGGATCTAATATCCAGGAAATTATTTCTTCTGTAAATGAACGCACTATTTTGTTCAGTAGATTAAGACAACCCACTACTATACCTTCACCCCTTCTAAAAAAAACTCAGGGCACATTCAACATGCTGTATCTAAATGTAGTATCAAGTTGAAAAAACAAGTAAAATCATTAGAAATTGATTAACAAACAAACTAAACTAAGGAAACAATCACACCACATGCATTACTTTCAAATTAACCCTATCTCTGCTGGGGTACTTGAAAACCAGGATATGCTGGGGTCAATTTGACCCCCCCCCCCCCTCTAAATCCCAAGTTTGGTGTCCAAATATGACAAATGATACATCATTGGAAAGCTCTTTGCTCTACTTTTAGAATCTGCAAAAAAAATTTGCAAATCTGCAAAAATTGAAATTTTTATCGCAAAATCCAGTTATGTAGTAAAAATGTTTGCAAAAAAAAATTGTCCAAAAAATGAAAAATTATACATTTTTGAAAAGCCCTTGACCATGCCATTTCAAATATGCAAAAAATTTTATTCAAAATTTTAAATAACCTAATTTTTAATCAAGAAAAACTAAAAAAGTGCAAATTTCCTTTGACAGGTTGTTTGCAATAAATTTGAAATAAAAAAAAACATTGTTAGTCAGAACAAGACGGAACAAGAGCATAAAACTTATTTGCAACCTTTCATAATGTAAACTGTTCCAACTTGAAATATTCGGATTTCACCAGAATTATTTTTTAATATAATTTCTTGGGTATGTGCCATGGAACCTCACAAAAGTTATAAAAAATTTTCCATTTTAAAATTATTTCCGGATTCTGAATATCTTTACTTCTTAGACAGCAAGAGGAGATGAGGAGTAGAATTGAAGAACTTTCAGAGCTGTCGTCTAGGTAAGCTAAAATGCTGTAATCATCTTCTGAATATTTAAGACTGTAAGACTGTGTTTTTAATCAAATGCAATACCCCCAGCGAGATAGGCCATGATTATAATGGAACGGCATGCTTTATTTGGTGAAAATGGTTTTAACTGCTATCTTACGATGCTCGTTTTAACTATTTCAGTTAAGGATTAAATAAAAAATGTTTCCCCTTGGAGTTATGGTAACCTTTGTATCCTTAACAGATTAAACTTACTTTAAGTGCCATTTCTCACAAGTTTTGTAGCAATTTTTGGTCTATTAAATACGGGAGGGGTGTATATTCTGTTCAAAAATAAATTATAGGAAGTTAAAGGGAGTGACCGGCTATGTAAGGTAGTTGAACTGAGTATGCAGTGTTCTGGAAAACTTCTTTCGGATTCAATTGAGACATTTTTAACTATTTAAAGATCTGAAAATCCCGAGTGTGAGCGCAAATTTGACGTTTTTCCATACCCCCTTTTTGAAAACAATTTTTCCCCTGTATTTTAGAAAATAAATATTTTTGGGGAGAAAGTATCGAAAAGGACGAAAAACTATTATTTTCCCCCAAGAGCATTGCAAATATATACATCTGAATTACAGCAAAGAAAGTTATTCAAGATAAATATTATGCTAACATTAATATTTACTGTTCAGGTTGGAGAACAGTAATTCAGAGTTCCAAACTGAGATTCTTCAACTTAGGTTAGATTTGGTTATCAATATAATATTATTACAGTGGGACCCCTAACAATGTGAATTATAAAGACGACATGTTTGCAATCTTATGTGTATTGATGTTATAAAGCAAATATTGCACAATTGCTGGGTGTTTTATTCATTGGACTAATCTAAACCCTAACTTGAGTGTAGAAGTTGTCTCCCTGTCTCACAAACTTTTTTCTCCCTGTCAAAGCTTTTATCTCTACTTCGGCTGCATAAGAAATTGATTTATGTTTTACTTTTTGGCGATTTGGAGAGAAAAATGTTTTTTAAGAGAAAAAATAACTTTCCATTAATGTCCAATTATTTTGTTCATATTTGAACAGCTTGTTAGGAATGAATGAATGTACTTCCCTGTTTAATACATGCATATCTTCTTTTATTTAGGGATGAACTTCAAATGGTTAGACAGGAAAGAGATAAGGCCCTGCAAGAGAAGATGAAGATGGAAGAGGAGAAAACCTTAAATGAGGAGAAGTCCAAGAATGAGGCAGAGGGTGGAGAAGATATGAAAATAAAACAGATGATGACTGAAAATCTGGATGGTATTGAAAGAGCAAAGATGGATCTGGAAAACGAAAAAGAAATGCTCAAGGAATTAAGATCACAGTTGGAAGAAGAGCAGAGAAAATTTGAAGAAGAAAAGGCATCATGGGAGGATGGTAAACTGCATCAACAGATTGTTCAGACCAGTGATGCAACATCTATTAATGAAAAAGTAGAGGAAGAAAAGAAGAAATGGGAAGAAGAAAGGAAGACTCTTTCAGATGATATAAAAATTCTCATCAAAGAAAAGGAAGCTCTTTCTGAAGAAAATGAATTTCTTATCAGAAAAATGGAAACTCTCTCTAAAGAGAAGACCACTCTCGTTGAAAAGAATGATGGCCTCTCCCAGGAAAAGAAAACACTTTCTGAAGAAAAGAACAGATTGTTGGTAGAAAAGGAAACTCTCTCTGAAGAAAAGAAAAGCCTTACTGAAGAAAAGAATAGCCTTACTGAAGAAAAGAACAGATTGTTGGTAGAAAAGAAAACTCTCTCTGAAGAAAAGAATAGCCTTACTGAAGAAAAGAACAGATTGTTGGAAGAAAAGAAAACTCTCTCTGAAGAAAAGAATAGCCTTACTGAAGAAAAGAACAAATTGTTGGTAGAAAAGAAAACTCTTTTTGAAGAAAAAATTAGTCTTATTAAAGAAAAAGAAACTCTTTTTGAAGAAAATAATAGTCTTGATAAAGAAAAGAAAACTCTTCTACAACTTTTAGAAGAAAAGAATAGTCTCATTGAGGAAAATGAATTGCTGTTCAAGGAAAAGACTAGCCTGACTGAAGAAAAGAAAAGTCTTGTTGAAGAAAATAATTGTCTTATCAAAGAAATGGAAACTTTCTCTGAACAAAGAAATAGTCTCATTGAAGAAAATAAAACTCTTTCCGAGGAGAAGAAAACTCTTACTGAAGAACAGACCAGATTGTTGGAAGAAATTAAAGTTGTCGAAGAAAAGAGACAGTTGTGTCTTGAAGATCTGAGCAAGGCAGAGGAAAACATTAGTGTTATAACAGCTGAAAGTACAGACAGGGAGATAAAGATTAGTGAACACGAAGACCAGTTTAAAATACTCAATGCTCAAATACAAGATAAAGACGTACAGATTCAAGAACAGAACGCACAGATTCATGAGCTGAAAGCAGAGATACTTAATCATACTGCCAGCCTGGAGAACCAGAATATTAAGCTACAAGGGAAATCTTCTCAGATTCTAGATCTAGAAAGTAAGGTGGATGTTCTCACATCTAAACTCAACAAATCTGAGATGTTGCGTTCTGAGGTAATTGCGGAACAGGAGCAGGATCGGGAAGAGATCAAGAAGCTTGTTACTGCCAACACCAATCTAGAATCTGAGATTGATCTGCTCAGGGCAGAGCAAGGCAGGGAGAACAACTCTGCTAAAAAGAAAGCCCTTGCTACCCTGAACGCCACGCTATCCAACCTGGAGGAAACTCTTCAGACTGGACTAGATGAAACTATGGCCCCAAATGGAGAACAGACAATGAACGCAACTATAGGAAATATCACCATTGGTCCAGGTGAGATGGCTGAAATGAGAAACCAATTGTTAGCTCTTCAGGAACAGTTAATTCATTTTGATTTTGAAGATTACGAGACTAAAAAGAATGAAAACAAGAAACTGATTGCAGAGATGTCTGAGTTAAAAAAGAAGATATCTTACTTGGAACAATCAGCCTCCAGAGCTGCTGAGGTACAGGAGAAAATAGTTGATGAACTCACAGAGAAACATAGGATCCAGGTCAGTATTATATCCACAAAGATGAGGGAGGAGTTGAATATAAACCTGCCTGCTCTTGAGGATAGAATAAGGGAGGAAATGAATGAGAAGAGAGCGTCTGAAGTTAGCCAGCTCAAATCCCTATACGAGAAAGAGATTGCAGACTTAAAGCAGGCTGCTGGTCTGTCCATTAATAAGTTAAACATAAGCCCAAACCATGCATTGGTAGATACGAGTTTTGATGAAACTATCAACCTTGGCACAAACCAGAACTTTGGTGGAAATCAATTCGCCCTATTTCAATCAGGACCTGGAGAATCACTTGAGGTGCAAATGCTCAGGGGAGAGTTAAATACTCTCAGGGAGGAGTTGGAACATAAGAAGAGTGAACTTGAAGAGTTTAAACAAATGGAACAAATTAAAACCTCGACAGAGCTCTGTATGGGTAGTCCAACTGATCTTGATGATGCCAATGCTAAGATTGTAAGATTAAATGAAACCATTAGCAACATGGATTCCTCTCCTGAACCAGGAAAGTTTGAAGAGTTAGCTCTACTAGGGAAAGAAGCTAGTTTGGACCAGTCAACTGATGAAATCAAGATTTTAAAGAGAGACCTTGATGCTGCTTTAGCTGAGTTGCGAAGGATAAATGAAGAAAGAGAAAACTGCTCTTTAAAATCCCAGACTGATGCAAATCTTGACAATCTTAATGAATCGGCAAATAACTATTCTGATCTTAAAGAAAAATTTGACAATATATCAGAACATCTGGAAATGGTGAAAAAAGAGAATTCAGAACTTAAATATGAAATTGATGAACTGAATTCCCTAAAGTTGCAGCTAGAATCAGAGCTGGCCAAAGTGCAAGAGGAGTTCTCAGCTTTAGAGATTGAGCATGCATCTGTAGAAGAATCAGCTGAACAGGTTCAACAGAGCGCTGAACAGCTTATCCAGACAAATGAGGATTTAAACTCTAGGGTGGAAGATCTGGAAAAGACAAATATTAAACTGAGCCAAGAATTATCAGATTGCAACAATAAAATGGATGAAATGAGATTAGAATTTGAAGACGTAGTGTCAGAACAGGTTGATATTGTCACCTACGAGCTGACGAACACAGCTGAAGCTCTAAAAAAAGAAGTAGAGGTTTTGAAGTTGGAGAAATCTACTCTGGAGGAGGATAAGCTTCGCCTTGACAGTAGAATAAATGAACTTGAAGCTGTTGAGGTGGAACTCAAAATGTTGAAGGATTCAGAGATTGAACTTAAGGAACAAATAATGCTTCTTCAAGTAACCCTTAACTCTACTCAAACTCTTCTTAATGATGAAAAGACTTCAAATGAAATTAACATGAGAAGTAAAGTAGAACTGGAAACTTTGAAAGACCTTTTACAAGAGGAGATTAACAATCTTCAGACCAAGATAGACGACCTGGAAAATCAAGTTGTTGTTCAAGAAACTCTCATGGACAAACTTGAGAGTGAGGTTTATCTAAGAAAAGAACTGGAAATAAGAGTTATGGAAAACAACATGTATATTACAGACCTTAAGAAGGAGGTCCACAGGTTACAAGCTGTTCCTAAGGATACATTGAGGCTTGGCAATAATATGGAAGAAAATGAGGAAGACTCAGAATTGTCAGTAGAAGAACAACTGGCTCAAGCTCTGAAAAAGATAAAGGTAAAAAATCTTAACTAATAAGTCATTATGTGCCATAACCCTAGTTTTTATATGAAAAATATTAAAACAATTATGATCTCTGATTTTAAGAACATTTTTTTGGGCGGGGGAAAGAGGGTTTTATTACTAAAATCAATTAATAAAAAGTGTACGCTAGATTTTGGAAGAGACTAGAATGTCTGCATATAAACAGTACAAAGAGATTGAAGAGATATATGAGAAGGAATGCGACAAGTTGGAGGAAGAAAGGGACCAAGTTAAGAAGGAAAAAGAAAGGTAAAAGTCCACTGAAATTTGATAATAAATTACCTCTTGAGCTCGATCGGTTCAGTTGTTTTGACATTTATTGGATGCAACGAGGGGAGGAAGACCAACCACATCAATCTCTAGTCCGAACCACATTCTCCTCTTTTTCTCGTCCGAACCACCTCGGAATCCTCGTCCTTCGATTTTTTTTGTGTTAAAAAGTTTCCAATTCTTGAAGATAAAACTTTTTTTTAAATCTGGT
This sequence comes from Eurytemora carolleeae, assembly GCF_000591075.1. Lineage (NCBI taxonomy): Eukaryota > Metazoa > Arthropoda > Copepoda > Calanoida > Temoridae > Eurytemora > Eurytemora carolleeae. The sequence goes on from NW_019396143.1 coordinate 79,831, forward strand.
CACGTTAGGGCATAAACTATGGATGGACTAAAGTATTGCAATGATTATATCATGTTGGAATCTTCAAACCCATGAGAATGATGTCAAACTTTATTTAGGTAAAACTTAAATCTCTCCTGCCTCCGTAATAGCTAACCTTCGTGATATGAAAAAAATAGCAAAATATTCGGCATACCTCTGCCTATAATTTTCCCCATGGAACCACCCTGAAAAATTCTATGGTTTTCACTAAAGTTAACAAAAAAGATTGAAGTTCTATAAACTTGGCATTATTTGCGGCATTCTACACCAGGAATATCTGAAAATGCGCGTAAAAAAATTGAACATTTTAAAGACATTAAACTTGAAATTTTTAATTCAATTGAAACTTTTTTTTCGATTTACACACAAATTTGATATTTCATTTATGCCCTAACGTGGCCTAATTCTTTAAAAATAGTTTTATCTAGAAGGAATAGACACATTAAAAAAGTAATATTAAAAAGACTAGGATTTCGAGGTGGTTCGGGCGTGAAAATGAGGAGAATGTGGGTCGGACTAGAGATTGATGTGGTTGGCCTTCCTCCCCACATGCAACAAACAGACTTGCCGTAAATATATGTATTTTAGTTATAGACTAGCTTAGGAGTCCAGCGTTGCCCAGGGTACTCATAGTTACTCCCGCCGTTTACTTGCACTTTTACCGGGAAACTTGATTTTCGCTTTTAAAGTCGACCCAATCAACTTAGAATCTCAAACCAAACTAAGAACACTACCGTGGTTCTCCCTAGTTACGCAATCAAAATTTGAGGCAAATCGGTCTAGGGGTTCCTGAGTTGTGATCGGGCAAACAAACAAACAGACACCCAAACAAAGATTACAATAACTTTTTATCTAGAGAACTTTATTTCAGACTTGCCGAAGAACTGGACGAAACTAAGAAAAGGTTTAATGAAACTCAAGTTATGATTGAAACAATGAAAGATACTTCTAAACACAAGCATAAAACTAGCAGCGAGGAGGAGGAAGAGGAGGAAGAGGAGGAAAATCTTAGGGATAAACTAATAAAGACGGAGGAAGACGTTAAGGTACAGGGTTACCCACAAAGAATTAGACTTCAGAGACGACAGTATGGGATTGATACTGTCTGTTTCCTTTTTTCTTTCTCTTTCAAATCATTAAATAAGCCATTAAATAATTATATAATTATATGAAAGGTAGAAGACTTGTGGTGTCATAGAAACTATTGTGTCTACAGAGTGAACAGTTTAGAGAATTTAGATTTCTGAAGAGAGGGTATGGAATATCGCATGCGTTCTTGGTTAGACAAAGGGTTTTAGTAACCTTCTGAATTTGGACATGCCACTCAGCAAAGTAAGGGTCCCTTGAAAATACATGCCCAGTCCTTTTGAATTATTGTATGTAACAAAAAAACCGTGATTACTGATTAGTTCCAGTGAACACTGAAAAAAATATTGAAAAAAAAGGAACCTTATTGGTTAGAAGAATATTTCTTGAATTATTTCAGGCTCATTGGTATTGAAACGTGTTTAGTAGGGCTAGGGCGTCCCTAAAAGTTTGATTTGTTCTTTCAAAATGTGAAAAACTCCTTCAAATTGTTTCAGAGATTTTATTTTTATTTTTGTCCGTGTTGCTAGATGTACCGTAGTCGAGTTGAAGCAGCGATGAAGAATTATCAGGCTAACGAAGATTTCTATGAGAAAGAATGCAATAAACTGGAAAGTGAACGAGATGCGGCAAGACTAGAGAAGACCAGGTACTTTGTAATATTTAAACAAGGAGTTTGTCATATTCCTATCAGTGTCTTATAAGAAAAATTCTTTGTCAGTTTGTGGTGTTAGAAACCGAAAGTGGCGACCTGGAAAAATATCGGATTCTCAAAGCATTGAATTAAACCTGTAAACTTTTTAAAATCAATACCAATTGCCTCAGTGCGAGTTGTAATTCATTATTTTAGTCCTGAATTTGTTAGATCACTTTGTGATTGATGTGTGGAAATAGGACGTCCCTGAAAGTGATTTGAGTTGGGATGAGTTGAGTTGAGTTGAGTTGAGTTGAGTTAAGCTGATCTCCATCTCCAATCATTTTGTAAACATTTTATAAACATTTTGTTAAAATTTAAATTTTTTATAAAAACTTTAGATCATTCTTTTAAAAATATATCTCAAGACTGTAATGTATGTCTGCCCAGCTGGGGGAAAAAAATGATTTTATTCTCAAATTTTCAGTGAGAACTAGGACATAAATCATTATATATAAATGAACATATGTTTTGTTAAGACTTGAGGAGGAACTAAAACAGGTTCGCTCTCTTCTAACTGGGTCCTCCAACACTTCTCCGTTCTCAGTCTGTCATTCAGAGGTAAACTTTTCAAGGGAATAGCAGGAAATTTAGAAAGGGTCCAGATAAAAAAGATTACTTATAGTTCAGGTTTAATATACTTTTATTTATATTTATTTATTTGATCATCTTCATAATCTTCTTCATATTCTTTATAATATTCAATATCTTCTTCTGGATCAGTTTAATCATCTTGATCATTTTGATCATCTTGATCATTTTGATCATCTTGATGATTTTGATCATCTTGATCATTTTGATCATCTTGATCAGTTAGATCATCTTAATCAATTTAATCATCTTGATCAGTTTGAACATCATGATCAGTTTGATCATCTTGATCAGTGTGATTTGATTTGATCAGTTAGGTTATCTTGATAAACGGATATTATGATTGTTGTAGCATGTCACTGAAAAATTGTCCTAGCTCAAAAAGTTTCAGGACTTCGCAGGAATTTTAGATTTATTTTCTTAATTCTTTTTTTATATATATGACCATTGTTCAGGAGAAAACGATTATTGGAAACTCTGATATGGACTTCACCCGGGTTGCAGGTAAGTTTCAAAGAGGAGGAGAGACCTCACAAGTTACAACGGGTGAAAAGTTTTTTCCAACTGTTTTTGCACCCTTACTAAATATTTACTTCACTGAAGACGTATGTTAGGTGTGTAAATTTCAACACTCTTTGGAGGAATGTTTTGGGATTCTGAAAGAAATCCTTTATTCCTTATAATTGCCTCCTTAAAGGAACTACAAACGTAATTTCTTGTAAATTTTAATTTAAAAGCTCAGTTTGATCAAAAAAGCACGAGATGTCTAACTTTTTATTTTAGAAAATTTATTTTTTCTCTTGTGGTTTCTCTATTAAGTCAATGAATTTAAAATATAAATATATGAAGTGACTAACGCATTTCTTCTTCATAAATAAAGGCAAAATTCTAGAACACATATCAAGAAAAACGACGATCTCTTCCCCATATTCGATCAAATAATGGTTCTAGGGTGCCCCGCTGTAGACGAAAAGTTCATTTAAAATTGGAGGGACTGTAGGCGTAATTTCAAGTTATTTGTTCATTGAGTAAACAGAGCTTTATTTAAATATCTTAAAAACCACTTGAATCCCTCAAAAACGCTGTGTACAGTTTGACCTCAAAACAGCTGATGCGCTACCTGTGTACAGTTTGACCTCAACACAGCTGATGCGCTACCTGTGTACAGTTTGACCTCAACACAGCTGATGCGCTACCTGTGTAACTTGACATTATCGAATATTTTACATTTAGAACGGACCAACCCCCACAACATTGAATATTGATCAGTCTAACGCTTTTAGGGTACCGTTGTAAATCGGACATTTCCACTTTTGCTTGGAGGCTCACTTGAAATTACGCATACAGTCCCTTTAAGCATAAAAGTTAATTAGATCAGCAATTATCATGCACCGTGCAGTAAAATGTAAAATTACAGGAGAAGGATCTGAAACTGTATCTCAAGTGTGGAGGGAGGAGAAGATGAGATTAGAAAATGAACTCAAGAAGATGGAAGAGATTAAGCTAAATCTTGAGATTGAGATTCAAGATCTAAGGAAGGATGTTCCAGTAGAAACCAAGGTGATTTTTTTATCAGCAATTCTTGGCGCTTCAGACCATTCGGGTTGCTTTCAATCTTTAGGTTATTTTCCTTTCATTTTCACCTTGTACAATGTTGATATTAGAGGTGTTTGAGCAAAGTTGCTTCAATGAAATCAATTTTATGGCATTTAATGGTTTTAACGAGTTTTTTAAATAGTTTTAAGAGTAGTGAGAACATTAAGCCCTTTTCATATCTACCTTTGTAATATTTTAATGTAAACAATATTTAATAGCCATAGGGAAGGGGTTTAGATAGTTATAAAAAGAAAAAAAATGTCCAAAAATGGCGACGAAAATATGCAACTTTGAACAGAAAATTCACGAAATAAAATTGTCACTAGAACAGGAGCGCCTTGAAGCCTAGCAGGTGTAAATATCACTGAAAAGACTTATTCTTTGTAATTAACCCTGTATATTGTCAAGGTTGAGTTGGAAAGGTTAAGGAAGGAGCTTGAAGAGCAGAAGAAAACCTGTGAGAAAATTCAGAGGGAAAACGCAGAACCATCTTCTCAGATACAACATCCTGACCAATCTGAAGAGGTTAGATTTTGATAGTTGACAGGGAGACCCAACAAACATGAAAATTAAGATTTCTGATTATTTGGGATCAGTGAGATCACGCATTGATCTCTAGAGATTTATTTAATTCCGCTTCGATATCCTGCGATGGTCATACCCTGCATGGATAACTTCTATTCAGAGATCAAGCATTGATCCTCAAATTTAGAAGTATCTTTATTGGATATCGAGATCGAGCGTTTAAGATTTTTTTCTTCTTTTTCATGATCATTGTTCAATGGACTGATTTCAAATCACAACTTGAGTCAAACCACAGTTTTATGAGTCTCTCTGTATCTTAGGTTGTGGCCCTGAAATCCAGACTGAAGGAGGTGATGTCCAAGTTGGGTAAAAAGAACGCCGAGTACGCCAGCTTGAAGGTGGATGTGGACAGGGAGCATCTCCCTTACCAGATCAAAAATAAACAACTAGAGGTATTTTTTACATTTTTGTGAAAAACTTCTTTTGTATCAGGAACTGTTTGCCCTGAGGCCCCAAATAAAGACCGACCTCAAATTCAAGCAACTCAAGGGTTAAATAAATATTTCGAAAAAAATAACCTTAAAACTATAAAAGATAAAAAATTTGACCATTACCTACCTAATCCAAATACTGAACTGCAAAAGCTCAGATTTTTCAGATTGTTAACGTTGTATTTCTGTACTGTACTGCAGAATTTCCGGCCACGGACTCTGTTTCCGTTGTCCAACTTTACTTTGTCATTATCAACAGGGTCAAGGAGCAACGCTTTGAAAACTGCCAATAATTTTCTTAAGCCTGTGTTGCCGCAGTAATCATCCAAGAAACCATGATGAATATTGTATTGGTTTGTTTACATTCTCCCTTCCTGCCTTTTCACGGTTATAAGACGCAAACTTTCACATACCCCCACCCTACCCCCCACTGCACTAAATACTTTCTTTTGATCTCCTACAATTGCAGTACACAGATTTGTAACATTAAATATGATGGTTTCTAGTCAATAAATAGTTTGCTTAAGCAGGGTGATTTGGTTTGGTTTGATTTGGATTTGGATTTGGATTTGGATTTGGATTTGGATAATCAGGTAAGAGTGATAATGTGAATACTAAACCTAGAGTACACTCCAGTTCAACTAATACCAGTATCAGGTAACAGTGCTAATGTGGTGAATACTGAACCTAGAGTACACTCCAGTTCAACTTACACTAGTATCGGGTTACAGTGCTAATGGGGTGAATATTAAACCTAGAGTACACTCCAGTTTAACTTATACTAGTATCGGGTAACAGTGCTAGTATGGTGAATACTAAACCTAGAGTACACTCCAGTTCATTTTACACTAGTATCGGGTAACAGTGCTAATATGGTGAATACTAAACCTAGAGTACACTCCAGTTCAACTTACACTAGTATCGGATAACAGTGCTAATTTGATGAATACTAAACCTAGAGTACACTCCAGTTCAACTGATACCAGTATCAGGTAACAGTGCTAATATTGTGAATACTAAACCTAGAGTACACTCTAGTTCAACTACTACCAGTATCAGGTAACAGTGCTAATGTGGTGAATACTAAACCTAGAGTACACTCTAGTTCAACTAATACCAGTATCAGGTAAGAGTGATAATATGAATACTAAACCTAGAGTACACTCCAGTTCAACTAATACCAGTATCAGGTAACAGTGCTCATGTGGTGAATACTGAACCTAGAGTACACTCCAGTTCAACTTACACTAGTATCGGGTTACAGTGTTAATGTGTTGAATACTAAACCTAGAGTACACTCCAGTTCAACTTATACCAGTATTAGGTAACAGTGCTAATGTGGTGAATACTAAACCTAGAGCACACTCCAGTTCAACTTATACTAGTATCGGGTAACAGTGCTAATATTGTGAATACTAAACTTATAGTACACTCCAGTTCAACTAATACCAGTATCAGGTAACAGTGCTAATGTGGTGAATACTAAACCTAGAGTACACTCCAGTTCAACTTATACCAGTATCAGGTAACAGTGCTAATGGGGTGAATACTAAATCTTGAGTACACTCCAGTTCAACTAATACCAGTATCAGGTAACAGTGCTAATGGGGTGAATACTAAACCTAGAGTACACTCCAGTTCAACTTATACCAGTATCAGGTAACAGTGCTAATATGGTGAATACTAAACCTAGAGTACATTCCAGTTCAACTAATACTAGTATCAGGTAACAGTGTTAATGTGGTGAATACTAAACCTAGATTACACTCCAGTTCAACTAATACCAGTATCAGGTAACAGTGTTAATATGGTGAATACTAAACCTAGAGTACACTCCAGTTCAACTAATACCAATATCAGATAACAGTGCTAATGTGATGAATACTAAACCTAGAGTACACTCCAGTTTAACTAATACCAGTATCAGGTAACAGTTTGCCAACCACAGGAAATATCTTCTTGACTCCCCTGGCTGGGGAAAAGCTAGTTGGGGGAGGAGGGGGGGGGTTAAAGGTCCGGTATTGGGACGGGTGTGGGATAATGCTTCCTACACCTTGCTGCAGTCTAAATCCATCTTTCTGAAACAAAATAGTTGAATGCAGATCTGATTTTTCTCGCATGAATATTTTTATAAATGATTTTCTCTTGTTCTTAAAGTATGCTATCAAATCCAGGATTGATATGCTTGATATTCTCAAGTTAGAATCCCAGGGAGCTTACTGTTTCCACCATGAGGGTGATAAAGGTGAAGCTTCTGAAGGCTTTACTTACACTGATGCTGTCCTTATAGAACAAACTTAATTTAGAGCTTTCTGAGATAACGTTTTGTATAACCTTCAAGGATATTTCCAGTCATTGGGCAATCGTATAGCAATGCTTGTAAAAGTAATATAGGAGAAGATATTGTTTAAAGCAATTCAGATCTGACTGAACATGAACATTAGAACCATTAAAACTAGTTTCACAGGCTCCAGATTGATTCCTTGTTATGAATGGGTTCATACAAACTAGGAGAATAAGGAAGTCTTTACACTGTTCTTCTTCCGTGGATTAACTTGAATATCTTGATGTTTCTACTGAATAGTTGTGGCATCTAGTTTTAGGATTATCAGGGTCAAGCATGCTTTTTTTAATGCTTACTTCACACTGTGCCTTTTTCTTATTCTAGGATAGACCAAGAATACAATCAATACCTTAGATCCGCAGGTATTCATGCAGACATCTTTCACCAGGGCACCTCATTTATACACTAGTATTGTTTAATCTTATTAATTCCAGCAGAGCAAGAGCTCTAATCAGTCACGGTTAGATAATACACAACTAAAAATATCACGGTCATTTAACATGAAGGGTATTGAGCTTTAACTTTCAATATGTCTTATCAATTGTTCACATCTTCGAAAAGTTATTCACTTTGATCACAAGAAGCTAATTTATACCTATTGTTGTTCCAACAGAGACTGGGGAATAGTAGGTACATTTGAGATCATCGAATTCGAATTTGTATGATTGCTACTTTCTTCGGTATGAGTCGTTACAACCATTTTTCTCCTTATAGACACAAAAGATAGAAGTAAGATTTGTAGAGATCAAAAGCGCTAAATTTTTCGCCGTAAGCCTATACCCCATTTCATCCCTTCTGATTGGAAGTTAGAAATGGCAAAGTTTTACCACATCAGGTTGCAACGATACATGGATGATTAATTATCAAAGCACTATGTTTTGCAAGTTTTTAGAAGTTTTCATCCCACTATTTGTTAACATACCTGAAAGTATTATTTTTAGTTCCAATAAATGATTTTGTTTCTGATTCTTATTTTGAATATCCTGTATGTTTAGTGGAAGCCCTCAGTGGACAAGTGGATCTGGAACTATCAAAGAAATTCGCCTTTATGAACTAGAGCATAAAACCAGGTAAAGGATTATGACAACCCCCCTCCGACGAATATGTAAAATGTTAATATATGTCAATTGAGATAGTTTCTAAGGAAAAATATAATAGTATAGTATAGTAATTGTATAAGTCAGGAGATATCTCTTCTTAGCTTAGTCTAGAATATTTCGATGTAAAAAAGCTCTTCGCTCTTATTTTTAAATATATTTATATGTTAGCTATAGCTGGCTAAACGGCTGGACCAAATTGGCTGAATTTTTTTTCAGGAAACCTAATGGTACCCTTGAGGTAACAAAGGCAAATAAACGATTTTGTTTCTCAATTTCGAATTTGTCTTCTTTGTCAAAATTTAAAATTCTTTTTTAGCTGTTACTTAAATTCCACGGGCAACACTGGCATTTCAGCGAGTATTACATATAATGAAAATAGGGTAGGGGGAAAGTAACTTATTATTCCTCGGTACTTGAATTGATTTTACAAATGTTCTAATTTAGGAGATTAGAGAAAGAAAATGCTAATTTAAAGTTGAGGGAGGAGTTCTATATTAACAAAGGATCTGAATGGAAAGGTCGTGCTAAGAGGTAAACACTAATTATATCATTACATCTACCGAGCGGGATGAGTTTGAATATCAGGATGAGGTCTGCCAACCTGTTGGTGTGGCAGATGTCATGGAGGTAATCAAATCCCTTAAGATCGACAGGGCTCCTGGTATAGATAATGTCACACTATAGAAGTCTTAATAACTCAGGATGATAACATATTTTCACAAGTTTATTTATTCATATGTTACTCGTTTAACATACTAAGAATGACTAGTGTAAAATCCGAGATTGAACAAGTTTGTGAAATATCAGTGAAACTGTTTGCGAATTTATGCAAACTCAATTCTAATTTTAACATGTAGGACAAAATCATATTTTCTTATAACTAAAAGTCAGGCTTCTACAGTTCTCCCTCCCAAGTTTCAGGCATGGTGCAGCAGGACTGATACTGAAAATAATCCATTAGAAACTGCTACTTTCTTGGGACGACCCTTATTTGGAGGTTCTTCTAGAGTAGGTGCATCAATTGAGATCACTGCTTTCAGCCTGTCTATTGAGACATTATCTTCACGATTACCAATTTTAATTTTAAAATATTTAGATTTCTTTTCTAATACTTTAAAAGGTCCTCTGTAGAGTGGAGATAGAGGGGGAACATGACCATCCTGTCTAATAAATACACACTCTGCTTGTTGCAATGATATTGGAATCTTTTGAGTGTGTATTGTTGTAGGATGGTTGTGATGTGGAGTAGTTGAAAATCCTGTTATTGCTGAATCAATCTTTCTGAGAAATATTTCTGGTGGGTATTCTTCTGCATCTAGAAATTCTCCTGGTAGGCATAGAGGTGATCCATAAACAGCCTCCGAGGCTAATCGACAGGGCTCCTGGTATAGATAATGTCACACCCACTATGTTAAAAAGTGCGAGCATATCTTTTATAGGGAAATTGACTGAGGTAGTGAATGAGTCCCTGGCGGAGGGTAAGGTTCCAACTTCCCTTCTAGTGGGTAAAATGACCCTTATTGACAAAAACGAACCGTCGCTAGATGTGGCTAAGAAACGACCCATCACAGTTTCAAGTGTGATGCTTAGTATGGTTACCAAAATAGTCCAGAAGCGAATGAATTCTGTCTGTGAAAGGGAAGGCTTCTATGGACCGGTTCAGTATGGTTTCAGAAGTAGAAAGTCAACGGTGGACTGTGTGTTTATGATACTGGCTGCATTGCGTAAGGCAAAAAGGAAGCACCAGTCTATCTCTTTGGCTTTCTGTGATATTGCGAAAGCTTATGACTCAGTTTGCCAGGAGCTACTCTACACAAAGCTTAGGAGTATTGGCTTTGGAGGAAGGGTAGTGTCCCTTATTCGTTCTATGTACTTCAATGACTGTGTGCGGATTAACTTAGCACATGGATTGTCAGAACAGTTGTTTTTCACCCAAGGGGTTAAGCATGGGTGCAGCCTCTCCCCTTTACTGTTTGCACTTTATATTGCCTCCCTAGGGCTAGCTCTGGACAGTTCTAAGCTCGGAGTTAAGCTAGGGAAAGCTATGATAACAGCTATCTTTTTCGTGGACGACCTGCTCTTGCTATCTAGAACCCCTAAAAGAGGAATGAATAAGCTTCTTAGAATTGTCTCAAGATTCTGCACGGAAATTCGCATGAAGCTTGCCACCTCTAAGACTTACATCCTTACCAATGCCCCAAATGAGACCTCCTGGAAGGTAGATAACGTCACTATTGAAGAGATTTTAGTGGCCAAGTATTTAGGGGTGACTATCCAGGTACGTGGCAGGTCTCTGATAGGGGGGTATGAAAAGGACATGATCCGGAAGGCCACTAATTATGCTTATGCCATTATGAACATATCAAGGGGGATTCTTGATAGGGCCATGGTTGCCAAGAGACTCTGGGAGTCGTGCACCATCCCTTCAATCCTGTACTGTGTGGAGGCTGTGACTCTTAAGAAAGCTACTATTGTAGAGCTAGATAGACTACAATGCATGGTAGGTAGGTTTATCCTGCAGATACCTCACTCATCCTCTAAGGTGCTTACCTGGATGGATGCGGGCCTCATGCCTATGGCACACAGAATTCAGACCAGACAAGCTTTGTTCATCTGGAGTATTCTGAAATCCAAGCTCAATATCCTCCTAATGGAGGTGCTACGGGATCTGCTTGATCATCCTACAGACCCATGGTTGAAATCCTGGATGGAGATTCAGAAGGATGTTGGGTCCATTGCAATGTTCAAAAGCAGGAAAGAGTTACAGAAAGCAATGTCAGATAGAGCTGTGAGATTTGTGGTATCAACCAAAAGAGGCCATTCCTCTGCCATTGCAGCCTCCCAGTTGTGGAAGTGGTTCCGACTTCAGGGTTTCGTGAATGATTCCAGAGCAAGTAGGACTCTGTGCAGATTTCGGGCTGGTAACGCAGAGCTAGGTAACAGATACAAAGATAGGTACGGCTGTACCCATGTTTTGTGCCCATGGTGTCTCTCAAAAGGTGTCCGCGCCAGGCTGGTAGAGTCTCACGTGGTCCTTATTTGCCCATGCTTAGCGGCACAGCGTAGGGATTTCGGGATTGCAGATTTTCACTTGACCTATGTCGCTCATGGTAAGAAACCTCTATGGCAGATTCTCAGGGCTTGTCTTGGGGGGGGGATGGGTCAGACCAAGTAGTCTTACTTGAAAGAGGGAGGAAAATGGCAGTGTTGTTGGAGTCATGGCTGGTTAAAAGTCATGAAGGTGGTCTGTAGGGCGAGAGCTTTCAAGGTGGGTTTTTTGTCAAACAATCCTAAATCTTATCTTATATCTTATGTTTAAACCATTATCAAATAATAATCTAATAAACTTTTTATTAACTTCATACTGGGGTAGTACCGAGATGGACTACTCTGGGGGACTGTTAGTGTGCAGTTGGGCGGTGACTTTAGTCATTGGTCTGTACTTCGACAGTTGGCCACACTAGACAGTGTGTCACCAATTGGTACATTAATAGCCAATGTGGCTATTTTTGATGAGGTCTCAGCCCTGACTTCTACGGAATGATGGTTGGTTGTTTGTTTGTTTGTTTGTTTGTGTCGGCATCTATTTTTTTGAGATCTTAATTCTTGTATGCAATTGTAAAACCTCTTCTGGAAACTTAATTTACAGGGATTAAGAACTTAAAATCGTATTTTTGCAAGCACTCATCCTTCAGAAATATTTAGAAGGCATTATTAATTCTGTCGGTAGACACAATAAATTGATTAGTGCTTGCTAAAGGTATTAAGAATTTAAGTGTTCCGACCTTTTCAGCATTTATAAAGTTCGGAACTTCGGTTGAGTCATTGTGAGAAACTCATTCTAGTTTACACGAGGAGCCCCAAAATATTTAATATTGAGTTGAATTTTCACTTTTTTGGTCTAATGAGTCCTAATTTCTTATTCTATAATATTCCGATTTCAGCTGAACAACTCCTTCTTGGTAATAACTCTCACTATACACTTCAATGGGCCCCCCCCCCCCCTCTTAGGAATGTAAGAGGACAATTTGTTAGCAATGATTGTTATTTAGATACGAGGCTATTCTGGATGAGAATGAAATAAAGTATAGGAAGAGAAGTGATGATTCTAAATCTGAACCTGCTGCAGCTACTTCTGCTGTCAAGGAGAACGTGAAACCTAATGAACTTGATGATTTAGATCTAGGTCTAAACCAGGAGAGACCCAGAAGGGAATACAGGTCCAGTTTTTAGTCATACTATATGTATACATGAATTTTAGTTGATGTTGATTTTGATGTTGATGTTGATGTTGATGTTGATGTTGATGTTGATGTTGATGTTGATGTTGATGTTGATGTTGATGTTGATGTTGATGTAGGTTGCCTGCTGATCAGAGGAAGAGAAAGGAAAATGATTGTAAAACTCAGTAATTCCAAGATACAGTTGTGAAGTTGTGAACTGCTAAACCGTACTCCTAACTAGTGTACAGTAAACTGTACACTGTTAACTGTATACAGAAGACTGTACGCTATTAAACATATTATCGTATCAATGTAGTTTTTTTTTGTAAAACCAGTAAATTGTTTTTTAATATTCTGATCAAAAATATATCGAGCAATATGTAAATATGTAAATTCCGACTAGAAAATGTATGAAGCAGTAAATATTTTTATGTCCTCCGTATTCTACTTTATCAGCTTAATACTTTACTACAAATCTATCACAAACTCTCCCCTCTTTACCTCTAAAGGTTTATAAGATCCATAAATAACGAGAGTCTGTGTTGAACTAGCTATATTTAGATATAAAAAGGTACTGGTAAATCAGTTGACCGCAATTAGGACCAAGTACTAAAAATAACTTATTTTTGACAGGAACAAAGATACAACAAAATAGGATAATATTTTACAAATAATTTGCTCTCAACTGAAAATTATTGAAAATTAATACTGTTTATTTTTCTTCAAGAAATTATGTATGTTTGTCTAGAACTACAAGCAATAGCGTATGATACCTTTTTCCCTCAATAATAATAAGGTTAATTTAGGAACCTTAAGGAAATTTTGGCAACAATTTTTATCTAATCCAATTACGTTATTGTTGGATCTGTTTCAGCCAGGCATGGCGCAATTTTGCACATCTATACAAATCGTAAATTTTATGTTAAAAGCACTGGTTCATCGTTTTATTTAACCGGAAATGTTTTTTTTTATTTTGTTATGTGAGTAAAGTTAACAGCAGCATACTCGGTTTCTCCGCTGAGGCGGAGGCCACCGGAGGGATGGTAATTCAAACTAAGCACACTAACTACTCCACCGGAGGGATGGTAATTCAAACTAAGCACAGTAACTACTCCACCAGAGGCAGTGTTTCGGATCCATATCATTTTGATCCGGATCCGCATCCGTGATGATGGATCCGGATCCGAGGTAACTTTGATTCTGTGAATCGGATTTTCCCTATTAAATGTTATGCAAGGTTATAATTTATAAACTATAGTAATCCTAAAGTTAAAAATGTCGTCATTACTATTATATAAATGTAAAGATTAAATTATTAAAGATAATTTTGAAAAATTTTCGTCATGTAAATAACACATTTACGAACCATTTTGATTTATTTATTCCATGGTTTTGGTTAATTTTTGGCGCTACCCGGATCCATATCAACGTTTCCTGATACGGATCCGGATCCCACCAAATGATACGGATCCGACCGGATCCGGATCCGAAACACTGACCAGAGGGATGGTAATTCAAACTAAGTACAGTAACTGCTCCACCAGAGGGATGGTAATTCAAACTAAGCACACTAACTACTCCATCAGAGGGATGGTAATTCAAACTAAGCCAGGGAGTAAGGAATAGAAGGGAGATATAACTGACGCGGTTCGCCCTACCATATGATTATACATGCTTTGCAGACGAGTACTCCATTTGTATATGAAATGTTCAGAATAGGTTATTGTATACGCAGTAAATGTACATCAGTCAAATACTTCTTATACAAATGGAGTACTCGTATGCAAAGCATGTATAATCATATGGTAGGGCGAACCGCGTCAGTAATATCTCCCTTCTATTCCTTACTCCCTGAACTAAGCACACTAACTACTCCACCAGAGGGATGGTAATTCAAACTAAGCACACTAACTACTTCACCGGAGGGATGGTAATTCAAACTAAGCACACTAACTACTCCACCGGAGGGATGGTAATTCAAACTAAGCACACTAACTACTTCACCGGAGGGATGGTAATTCAAACTAAGCACACTCTTAAATACTCCACTGGAGGGATGGTAATTCAAACTCAGTTCACTAACTACTCCACCGGAGGGATGGTAATAAACACTCGGCACAATGATTACTCCACCTGAGGGATGGTAATTAACACTTCATCCCGCTGATGGACAAATTAGCATTGAATAACAGAAATATTACCTCCGGTGGGACCCAATATGCTGCTGCAAACTTCAACCTCTCTTTTGTTATTAGATATTTTTATTTCATATATCTTTGTGTTTTCGGAGACTATTTATTCCTTATTATTAGACACATGAAACCTAGAATGAATATTTTATGAAAGTAAGTAAAGACTAGTAGAAATAAATTGCAGGGGTGGACTGGGGGAGGGGGGGCTGGAACCCTGTGCACCCCCTAGCCTATTTAGGTCTTATATTGAATTTAACACTTGATTTTATTCTAAATACCGGGTGTTAATTGTGTTGAACCAATAAAATCTTAAATTATGTGTACTAAACCTCTTGTTCGGCGGGAGCTGCCAACCTTAGAAGTGATGAAAGGGGTATTAATTGTTTGAGCCCATCCTATCCACTAAAATACACATTTTCTGTTTGTCTTAATTTAAAGAAATTTAAATTATATTGAAGGGAACAATCATACTTTTTGGCAAGAACTCAATTAATTTAGAAATAAGGCAAAGTTTATTAAATATAAATAATTGTTTTATAAAAATGAAAAACAACTACTTTTAATTACTCTGAGACTATGATTCCATCAGAGAAAGTATGATGAAAAATTGGAATATTAATTTGAAAATTTGAAGCTTTGGGAAGGGTTTGGATGAGGAAAAGGAAAATATCGAACATTTATATACAGAATAACTAGTGAAAGCAAATTATTTCTGGACTTCATTCCATCCTACATCTGTAGAATCTTATCATCTCTGGCTCCAAAGTTCTGTATATGCCTCCTAGAAAGAGGTTCAAATAATTTGAATTATCATAATGACCATGTGTTCTACAGAAGCAACCAACAGAAAGAAAGAATTAAACTGCAATGACTAAATTTAACACCTTCTCTTGTACGCCGGTCTATGTATAGAAGAAATGTTCAATTTTGACTTTGCAGTATTTACGTCTTTCCATTCATTAAACTTAATTCCCGGTTAGAAAGTAATTCAGAAAGGATAATAGGAACAGTAGACATAATTTTAGCTTACTCTCCATTCAAAGAGTAATGTGTCCGAATCATAAGTGTACTCTCACCTCCACATTATTGATCTGATAGAATCATAATTATAAAGAGCACTTAGGATTCGGGCTTGGCCCTTCATAAGTAGAAGGTCAATGTCAATTATGCTTACAGGCTACAGACCCTTTACGATTATAAAATGTTATCCTTATTTTTTGGAATTGGAAGGATTCATTAAAAAAAAATTTAATTTTTTTTACCGATTTTGATGGTTATTATATCGTTAGGGTCAACCCAGACCGAAATATATTTTCAATAAATGTGGAACAAACATCTACTTTTTTAAGAAAAATGTCTGCATGAAGTCCATGCAAATTTCCCAGAATATCAACACTGTTAATGCTCTAAAACACAATTCTTATTTAACCATTAACAGAAAATTCTCTTAATTATTTTTTATTGCAGGGGTGTTCATTTTTCATAACTATCCCCCTCTGGGTTGGGGAAATGATTTTTGATAATTTGGGGGGGAAAATCACATCAAAAGGCAACTGTTTTCTTTCTTTTGGATCCTTCTTAGCCAAAAATTAATTGATTTTCTCCTGTTCAGTGGATAAAATCCTAATAAGGCATTTGCACTCCACTCTAACATATATATATTTCTAGGGAAAAAGGGGGGGAAACTATTTTTCAAGAAAATATACACCGCTGCTTTATTGTTAAACTTTCGAAAATGTTTGAATATAATTGATTTTTCCTAGAAAATAAGAAAATAAGCTAAGATGTATTTGATTATTATTCTTATAAGCATTTAAGTATATGGACATTGGAGTTCTCGTCGTGCATAAATGTAAAAAAAAATTGGTAAAAAAATACCCTTTTGCTCAGGAAGAGTTTTTTGTGCTGAAAACGGACACCTGACTGAGTTGTAGAGCCTAAGAAGCATGCATCATCTCCAGCTGTATTTCAATTAATTAGAATTAAAAGAAATTTTTTAAAATTTATTTCTGAAGTGAATAACATATAGTGCAATACAAGATTATTCAAATTTACATTCATGATGAAACTTTTTTCTTAGATACATTTAATTGGTGAATTTTTTGCCATCTTTATGGTATGAGTTTAACATGCTACTTGAAACCAGTTCATTTCAAAACCAGTCATTCCACCAGCAGCAAAATTCTCTGTAGTAGTCTTAAGGGCAGCTGATGCACCTGTTGCTTCTCCATCATCAAATCTGACTCCCCATCGGAACGGAACATGTGCACCTTAAATAGAATTTTTTCAAAATAGAATATAGTTAATTGTTTTCTTTTAATTAGATATGGATGCAGTAATATTTCTGTTTATGATCTTAGATAGAATATTGCTTTTTTAAACAGTTCAAAGTGGATTTGATGTAAATTATGTTTAAAATTGTAATTGTCAAAAGTGTTTCCAAAAAATCTTTAAAAGATAGATATCTGTGAAGTACTTACTACATAATGTGACTGACGCGATTTGAGCCTGAAACATGGAAAACATATTATCAATGTGGATTCTTTACTCTATGCGTTGAAATACTTATTTAGCCTTATTATTTACCTTATATTGGCGAAAATTTTGGTAAAATATAAAAATAAGGCATGTAATGCATCAATTTTTTTAAAAGAATCTCTGAATCTAATTTGTTGAAATAATATTGTTAATCTTGTCCCATGAAACATATCAGTTGTTGAATAGTAAAAAATGTCTTCAATATTTTGTTAAGCTATTTGATACCAAAAGAGAATATTAAACAATATCATATAGCATGTCATATTATAGAAAAATCTAATTCTAAGTAAAATATATTTGAGTATTTTTTTTTTAATGAATTAAACTGCGAAAAGTCTTAAATATCTAATACAGTATATGGAAGAAGACATTCAAATCTATATCACCAACTGGCATGTTTCGTGGGACACCCTGTAGCTTAGCCAGCTTATGAACCAAGATTTGCCTTCTAAATGTTGCTATGAACTTCTGCTCATTTTTGAACTGAACCTCCTCATGCATGGTTCTAACATTTTCCCAAGTCAAAATTTGAGGAAGCGGTCTAGGGGTTTATGAGTTATGATTGGACATAGAACATAACTTAAAACATCTTAATTTATTAAAGAAAAAAAATTCGAAATATTTTTGAGTCATAAAAGATCAAAAATTTAAATTTCAAAAAAAACATGGGAGACATTTAAAAGCATTTTTTTCTTCTGTTGTTAAAAATTCTCCCCCACCACCCCCCTGTTTTGATTTATTTGTCATGTGTAATGGAAAAATTCAAAACTATTTATAAAAACCGAAGCTACCAGAAAATATTTTAGCCAATCAGTTGCTAAACAAGTTGCATCTGCATTTACTATTATCTCTGAATTTTCTGCAAATCTTTTGGTTGTAAAATTGTTTGATTGTTTGTATTCTTATATATTCCAAGAAAGGAGTTACATGTGAACTTTCAAATCACTTCGCAATTCATATAAAATGAACTTTTTACTTGAATTGTGTTGAAGACATTTCCGCACATCCTCTGTTCACCCAATGTAGTTGGTGTAACTGGGACCACAGCAAGGTTATTGACCTAAACCATATTATAATTTGCTAATTGTTTGTGTACGATTTAGGTCAGAATTTTCTCATTTCTTCTAAATATTGCATTGTTTAATACCTCTATATAATCACCGTAAGCACCAATGGTTTCTGTTCTTCCTGTACATGTTGATCCTACAGCAGACTGAGCAATCATTGCATTTGCACTAGCACTATAAAAATACTGTTATTACCTAGATATGGATTACTCGAATATATCAGAAAAGGGGCTCATAATTAAGAATTCCTTTGTGATGTCTGATTCAAAAAGCTTCTCTAAAAAGCTTTTTTAAAGGAAAAACAATGACAATGTTCCTTTCTTTTTAATTTTTTAATTTTTTCAAATATTGTTTCAGTTTTCTTGACCTGACAGAAAATTAAATTTTTCCTTTTTTTTCTGTATAAGATAAGGGCTGCTACAAGATAAGATTAGGGTTGCTACAAAGAAAATGAGTTATAGTTATTTGATAACAAGTATCAAACCAATACTTGAAGCTTTTTCTTGGAAAATAGTAAAGGGGGGGGGGCATAAAACGTATTACTCTCCGGAAAATTTAAACAGTGTCTAAACATAACATTGGAGCATTCTGACCGGCGCGCTAGTAGCCAACCATTACATTATGGGTCATCTTTTTACATCTTGTATGTCGATTTATAGGTAATTTGGCATGAGGAATTCATTTCTGAGGTCAAAATAAATATTAGAGCATTCTGACCGGCGCGCTTGTAGCTGGCAGTTTCATTATGGGTCATCTTCCCACATATTTACATGTTGTATGTCGATTTATAGGTTATTTGGCACGACGAATTCATTTTTGGAGGTCAAAATAATTATTAGAGCATTCTGACCGGCTCGCTAGTAGCCAACCATTACATTATGGGTTATCTTCCCACATATTTACATGTTGTATGTCTATTTATAGGTAATTTGGCATGAGGAATTCATTTCTGAGGTCAAAATAAATATTCGAGCATTCTGTAAGTTTCAGAACAGGAAAAATTTTCAACTACAATTAATGAAGTTAACATTTATTTACTGTCCAAAATAGTCGCATTTTTTCACAAAAAGCGCGCGCGCACTTTTGCTCAGATTCCTTCGAAACCAAAAAAATGCATGTAATATACATAATTCTGAGTTTGCATGCAAAAAATCAGCCTCCTACGACAATTCTAAGTTATGTTTAAACACTGTTTAAATTTTCCGGAGAGTAATACGTTTTATGCCCCCCCCCCCCTTTGGAAAAGGCCCAGAGGTTAAATGTACCTTAAACTATCACATAATGCCTGATACCTGACAGAGAATGAAGAGGTAGTCTCTGGGCTGAAACAAATTGAACAAAACCCTCGTTCCTGTCTGCAAATATTTAACTACAGATTATTTCATTTATGTTTGAAAGTTGATTTTTTAAAGCTTTATTCGTTTGTCAGAAAAGAGTCTAACACCGCTTTTTGTTTAAGTCTTCTTAAACTACTGTAATGATTATTGGGTTAAATCGATTACAATCCAGATGTAAATCTTAGGGAATTCGAGATGAATCATTTCTCCCATGATTAGGGCTGTGCAAATATTTCACCCTGAATCCCCTACTCTTGTTCTCATGATCCCTCTTTAATCTCTTTCTCTAGATATCTCTCAAGATTATAAATGAATGGGATTTAACATCTTCATAGTTATATTGGTTAAATACATTTGGGTTGCTCTTATTTTAATCATCTTGTCCGATTCTGGAAAACCACTGTTCAGCTAGGGAAAATATACAGATTATCTGCCCAGCTCGGATGACAACAAGAATATCTGCCCAGCTCTGATGGCAACAAGAATATCTGCCCAGCTCTGATGGCAACGAGAATATCTGCCCAGCTCAGATCGCAACAAGAATATCTGCCCAGCTCTGATGGCAATGAGAATATCTGCCCAGCTCTAATGGCAACAAGAATATCTGCCCAGCTCTGATGGCAATGAGAATATCTGCCCAGTTCAGATGGCAACAAGAATATCTGACCAGCTCAGATGGCAATGAGAATATCTGCCCAGCTCTTATGGCAATGAGAATATCTGCCCAGCTCATATGGCAACAAGAATATCTGCCCAGCTCTGATGGCAACAAGAATATCTGCCCAGCTCTGATGGCAACAAGAATATCTGCCCAGCTCTGATGGCAACAAGAATATCTGCCCAGCTCTGATGGCAATGAGAATATCTGCCCAGCTCATATGGCAACAAGAATATCTGTCCAGCTCTGATGGCAATGAGAATATCTGCCCAGCTCTGATGGCAATGAGAATATCTGCCCAGCTCTGATGGCAATGAGAATATCTGCTCAGCTCTGATTGCAAAAAGAATATCTGACCAGCTCAGATGGCAATGAGAATATCTGCCCAGCTCATATGGCAACAAGAATATCTGCCCAACTCTGATGGCAATAAAAACCTCTGTCTCAGCTTGTGCTTTCCATTAAATTCCAGGAAACCCTTGTTTAGTTGCTCCAGTTCAGGATCTATCTGAGGAGCTTCCTTATACTCGAATATCTTGTTCAGCTGCTAGGGTTCAGGATCTATTTTAGTAGCTTCCTTAATTTCAAATAAATGTTTCAGAAATCTCTAAACAGCAGCTTCCACATTTACTGCTTCTACTTTCGTCTTAACTGCTACTTTAGCAGCTCCCGGAATCTCTGCGACTTTAGCTGCTCCTACAATCTGGGATATTTTCACTGCATTCTCAGCTGCTTCCTTTGCTGCATGTGCTGCTCCCGGAATCTCTGCTACTTTAGCTACTCCGGAGTCTCTGCTACTTTAGCTGCTCTTACAATCTGGGATGCTTCTACTGCATTCTCAGGTGCTTCCTTTGCTTGATTGACAACAGATCTGTGAAGATCTATCTATTTTTATTAATTAACTGGAATTGAATTTGCATATTAAATCTTGAAAAATTAAAGTTTGGTTAATTAAGCATTAAACTTTTCAGGTTTTGTAGAGTCTCATGGAAGGTTTAAAAAAGCAGAAAATTAGACCTAACTCTAATTTTTCTTAAGATGATAATTGGACCACCTCTTACTTGAAACTGCCCAGAAGAATTACCCTACAAACATAGTTGGCCAGGTATTTATACCTGAAGCAAATTTCATAGTTCTGATTGGACAAATGAGTGTTTGCCGTAGCCAGGGCTCCATTAGCCTTAGTACTATCATAGTTAAAGTTTTTAATAATTCCAGAGGTTCCAGTCAAATATTGAAGGCAGTCATCAACTGAAAACAATTAGTTTTTATAAATTATTTACAATGAATGTCGAGCAGACCAAAACTCCGGAATAGGAAGTTGACTTTTTGATTCAAGTTATGGCTTTAAATTATTATAGTATAAGAAACACTAGACACAGCAATTGAGCAGTGTAAACAGAACTATATCACTTATTTAGTGATTTAATAAATATCTAGTAAAACTATTTGCTTTGTAACAGCATCAAATACACTTTAGTATTGCGGTAATGGTGTCTTCTTATTCCATTGTTTTCTGATTATCACCGTACTTGGACAATCTCTCCCTCATTTCATAAAATAAAAATACATTTTTCCCCTTCAACTTTTTTTTCAAATTTCCTTCCAGGGGACTATCATTTTAAGAACTACCCCCCCCCCCCTGGAGTGTGGATAAGGATCGAAATGATTTTGATACTTTGGGGGGAGAAAAAAATCAAAAACTTGACTATATTTACTCAAAAATTTTATAATTTCATGAAAAAAATGTTAAATAATGTTGTTTTTCTCATTTTTTTTTCTTGATATTGTTCTCAGCCTGAAACTGTCAATTGCAAAAGGCATTGAATGAGTTTTTGATGCTAACATAAGGTCCTTTCCGAATTACCATTTTTACTGTTACTATTGAATGTTACCAAATCATAAATGGAATAGCAATTCTTATCAAATTTAATTAACTCTTTTACCTATTCCCGGGACATCACTTCCACAGTCATACTGAGTAACCTTTACCCTCCAGCTCCTGGTGGTTGAGCTAGCCTTGTCTATGAAAAATTAACATATTCCATGGAATCTACAGATCTATTATGAATAAAAAAAATTTTTTGAGTGATAGTTTATTATTTTTATTATAGGTAAGCAAATGTTTTACCTATGTTGAATGAGAGTTTATTACAGGAGGAGCTAGAGTCCACAAACATATGTTGTCCGGTGTTTAGTCCACAGATGGTAGGAGGGGCAGATCCACCTTCAGGGGAAGTAACTACAACGCATCAATTCTTAGTCTTTTGGCTTGCTGCAAAAAGTGTTAAAGGGTACTTGAATATTGCAAGATAATAGGAAGGAAAAAACTCAATGTGCATTTTTTAATATGGAGATTACCATATTGACCTCATCCATACAGTAAACCCATGGGCACCCCAGGGCCCAGGGAGAGGCTAAAATTTATTCATTTTTATTTTGAAATGAGAAACACCGGGCACTTCAGCAAGACTCATAATTTACACCAAGCATTGGTAAATCCTAATATAAAGGCTCAGTAACATCTCGCAATGTAACATTTTGCCATATAACATTTCGCCATAAAACATTTCGCCATATAACAACTCGCCTAAGTAACAACTCGCCTGACTAACATTTCGCATTATAGCAACAACTTGCCTTTATATAAATTTAAAATTAAATCTTAGTGTAAATGAAAATGAAATGAAAATCCAAGAATCAAAAACCAAAAATTCGCAAATACAGTAATTCCAACAATGTCGGGAGTACTGCACGCATCTACAGCTCAACAGGGGAAAGCATCTTTGGTTGACATAAACATTAAACAACTTCTCCTATACACTAAATTTGAATCTACTTTTATATGTATCTATATATTTATCAATATAGCTGAAAAATGTTTCATAATTTTATATAATTACATATACTTTCTACTAACCTACTAATAAACTACTGCTATCTACTAAATAAAATTTATTATTTTGTTTTTTGTTTTTATATGGCTAGCTGTTATATAGGGGAGTTGTTGTTATATGTCGAAATGTTATATGGCAAGGTGTTTAATGGCGAAATGTTACTTAGGCAAGTTGTTATATGGCAAAATGTTATTTAGTCGAGTTGTTATGGCGAGATGTTACTGAGCCAATATAAACCTGCACCACTCAATACACATTATTGTGGATCTTTTTTAAATAAATGCATATTCTTAAAAATCCTTTTTGTCAAGATCCCAATAGTGGCATAGATTCTTAAATGAAATTACTAGCAAAGCCAAGTATCCAAAATTACCTGTCCAAATATTGAAAAAGACATATTAGTTCCAAATCACAAAAACTGAAATAATACCAACACAAAAAAAGTGGATAAAGGTTAAGCAGATTGTGTTTTCTCCAAAAAATTCAAGTAATTATCTAATTCTCAAGTTGGATCCTGGATTTTCTGTATTTCCAAGAAAAAGTAAAACCTTTGAATAATAGATGCTAAAGCTAAGTTGTGAAATGAAGATATAACTGATATAAGACTAAAAACATTTCCTGTGAATGAATCAGTTCTACAGTCTCCTATAGCAGGACCAACTGTTGCAGGAGCAGTATCACTAGTGGTAGTTTCTGGTCCAGCTATGGAGAATGACTAAAATTTTTAAAAATTTAATTTAAAACAATAATCAAAGTACAAAAAGGAACTACTTTATACTTGTAGATTTTTCATGAAGATTTTTTCACAGAAATTTTATATTTTTGATTTACATTGACATCACAAAAATACAAAAAAGTTGTGGTGATTCTTTAACATATTTATGTGAATCTTGAAAGATATATTACAGATGGAGAAAGAAAGGAATTGAGTTTATGCCACAAGTTCAAATTTTTAGAATCCCTACATGTTTGTAGCCTGATGATGTAAACCTTTGATATTTCAAACTAAGAATATTTTATCTAACATGATTTATAGTTTGAAATATCTTAGGTATACGACACTGGGTTTAGAAGATTGATATAGGGATTACAATATCAGAGTTTGTGGCCAAGACACATTTCCTTTGCAAAAAAAATGTTTTGTTCATCTAAATTTAAGAAACATTTTTGAGGTCAAAATCCCTCCTCCATAAATTTGTTATTCTTTATTTTAAAATATTATTTGTTGTTAAGATACAGGTACAATTTCAAGTCTTGAAAGATATATTACAGAAGGAGGAAGAAAGGAATTGAGTTTATGCCACAAGTTCAAATTTTTAGAATCCCTACATGTTTGTAACCTGATGATGTAAACCTTTGATATTTCAAACTAAGAATATTTTATCTAACATGATTTATAGTTTGAAATATCTAAGGTATACGACATTGGGTTTAGAAGATCGATATAGGGATTACAATATCAAAGTTTGTGGTCAAGACTCATTTCCTTTGCAGAAAAAAATGTTTTTAAATAACATTTTGTTCATCTAAATTTAAGAAACATTTTTGAGGTCAAAATCCCTTCTCCATAAAATTGTTATTCTTTATTTTAAAATATTATTTGTTGTTAAGATACAGGTACAATTTCAAGTCATTTTGGTAAATATAACACTTCTCACACTGGATCTTTAAAGTCATAATAAAGATTGAACCACTTTTTAAGTTTTAAACTACTATAACAAGATTATTGTAAACCCTCACTTTTTTTTATATTATTATATTATTATTAGGTATAATACTAATTTTTATTTTAAAATTTTTTACTTTTACTTAAAGCTTAATTAGGCATCTGATTCTTTTTCGTTGCTATAAAGACTCAGGGACCAAGTATATTTTATTAAACCCTATTCTGCATGATTGTGTGGTTGCCAAGAAGGACCTTAAGAAAAGCACCGGTCATTTACATATAATACAAAATATTGTTCATTATTTATTTTGATTATTATTGTGTTCTTTCTGTTTATATTGTAAATTACCTCAAAATCCAGTCTAAGCTTGCAAATATTGTTGTTACATGGGCAGATAGTATATGTACAGGGGGAAGGTGTTGTAGCTGCAGTAAAACTTGTAGCAATATGGTAGGTATTATTCTGAGATATTGTCGATCCACATGCCATAGAAACTAAACAAATAGATATTCAAATACCCATTTTTGGCAAACACTAGTATTATTTTTTTTTAACCATTTTATCGAGACTTTCTTATCAGAAAAAAAAATCTATCCAATTATTTAGTTTAATCTAATATTTTTAAAGATGATTGATTTAACTTACAAATTAATTAAAAGTATTAATAAAATTGTATTTTAAAAACTTAGAATACTCACACACACAACAAACACCAAATCCAGACGCACAAGTTACAGATGAACTTCCACCTAAATTCAACAAAAATAAATAGATTTTTTTAAACATTATTTAATTGATTTCAATTTTGATTTTATATCATAAAATTTCAGAATTTTCAAATCTAGGAAAACTTAGATTTTGTCATACATTTAAAGAAATGTGAAATCAAAATGTAAAAGAGAAGAACATAAAATTCAAGAATACGGCAAAAGTGAACCTTTTGCAGAACATTCTGAGGCTGTGTAACAGGTTCCATTAAAGCCTCCAGATCCGACACAGGGAGCGTTGGGAAACCTGATTACTGAGAAAATCAACTTTCCATTCCGATCTAAACAGTTTGAGACAGGTATTAGAGGGCATATAATACCGTGTAGTACAATTATTAAATTGCTGTAGGGACTTGTACGGGGGGGGGGGTTCCTAAATTATTATTAGTTTTATTATTATTATTTCTAATATTTCTATAATACAGGGCATGTTTATAATTTAGAATGTGTTCTTGAAATTAAACATTAGCAATTCAAGAGTCTTTTTTTTGTTGATTTATGATTTTTCCAATATTTTTAAAAATGTGTTTGTATGCGATTATAAACTTTCAGATTCATTCATATAAATCTATTCAAGGGTGAATACAGGGGGGGGGCAAAGGGGGCAGTGCCCCCCTCTAACTCAGAGCTTTCACACTTTTCCTGTTCATTCAGTGGACTAAGAAGATTGTATACGTGGACCAGAATTCATACATTCATGCTAATCGGATGGGCGCTTTTAGGGATAGCGAAGTAAAACAATTATTTTTAAATGCCATGCCACAATGGCTGGATTTTTTAGTCAGATTTTTTTCTTTGGATAAAATTTACTTTATTCATGCACCGCCATTTTGTAATTTTTCTTTTATAACAAACTAGCTGAAGTGCCAAGCGTTGCCCGTGGAATTTTAAAAATCGAATTAAAACAAAAAACTTAAATTTTTTTTCGCTTATGTCATCCTCAAGGGTATCCATGAGTTTCCTTACTAAAATTCAGCCCATTGATTCAGCCGTTTGGCCAGCCATAGCAAACATATAAATAAACGAAGAGCTTTATTATATAGATTACAATTGTATTCATACTTTTTTTTCGAAGCAGAAACTTTTACAAGCCATAATTATTCTGGACCTTTGTCCTTTTTTCATCTCATAGAATTTAAGTTTAAGTTGAGGTTTTCATTTTCAAAAAAGTCTTTAACTATCTCTAGTTTAAAAACTTATTATTACTAACATAACAGTATAATAAAATGCCGATTTTTAAGAATAACAATGCTTTTTTCTGCTAGTTTTGTTTGAAGGAGAGATAAAGTATAGTACATGCAAGGTAATTGGACTGTATGTGAAACTTTAAAGTATCTTATTCTTATGCCTGATATTCAAGAAGCCAAATATTTTGAATTTACAGTTCAAAGTTTGCCCCCCCCCCTTTGAATCCATTAAGTTCTAGAAAAAAATTACTTATCTTTTTTATCTACTATATAGTGGTAACTTATTTAAAGCTTTTTCAACAAATGATCATAAATCATTTTATCCTTTATCAGATTTAGGAATAATATTTGTAAAGGTTTTAAAAATACTAATGCGCTTTTTACCTGTTGTTTTAACAGTTTCATTTACCTCTCTGGCATTTAATCCTAAAAATAAAATAAGACTGAAACTGAAAATATAGGTATATATATATAATTGTTAACACAAATTCGAAAATATAAGGAAGACGATTTTACCGACTCAAATGCCGTAGCCTTTTCTCAAAACGTGTTTGTCCATTTCCTCCATGTAGCACCCACATGTCAAACCCCGCTCATCCGTTTCCCGCCTCACCCCTCTATAACACATCCCAGCTCAGTCAGGTTAGGAAAGTTGAGCTAGTAACAGCTTCGACACAGGGAGCCTCTTGACTCCTTTATGATGATGACGCAGATCCTCAACTAGCAGCAGACAGGCTTACCTGAGGGTTCTCAGTTTATCATGCATTCCACTTCCAGAGACAACATAATCGCTCAAATCCAGCATGATAAAGCCGCGATCTCTGCCTACAAGGTTGGATAAGCCCTGTTGTTCCAGTTCCTGTTGATCTGCTCCACCAACATCAAGCTCTACATCACTCCCATGAAGTACCCACAAATACTCATCATTTATTCCTTTGTTAATTTCTAAATCAACCAATTTTAACTCCGCCTTAAATGCAAATATATAAAACTCTCGTTTTTAAATAAATGTTAGAAATATCCATTTTTAGATCTCTTTATTTTACTACAGTGACTTTTAAAGTCAATATTTTGAAATATGGAAATCTAGGCGGGTTATATCTTGGTTGGTTGGATTTTAAAGTTTCGAATTTGTTTTATTCTTTGTTAAATTAAAATCCCCTTTTAATTTAACCCCCATGTAGGGGGTAATGTTAACACAAATTCGAAAATATAAGGAAGACGATTTTACCGACTCAAATGCCGTAGCCTTTTCTCAAGACGTGTTTATCCATTTCCTCCATGTAGCACCCACATGTCAAACCCCTCTCATCCGTTTCCTGCCTCCCCCCTCTTTAACACATCCCAGCTCAGTCAGGTTAGGAAAGTTGAGCTAGTAACAGCTCCGACACAGGGAGCCTCTTGACTCCTTTATGATGATGACGCAGATACTCAGATAGCAGCAGACGCTCTTACCCGAAGGGTTCCCAGTTCATCATGCATTCCAGAGACAACATAATCGCTCATAGCCAGCATGACAAGCCGCGATCTCTGCCTACTAGGTTGGATAAGTCCTGTTGTTCAAGATCCTGTTGATCTGCTTCACCAACATGAAGATCTACATCACTCCCATGAAGTACCCACAACATTCATCATTAATTCCTTTGTTAATTTCTAAATCAACCAATTTTAACTCCGCCTTAAATGCAAATATTTCAAAACACTTTCGTTTTAAATAAATGTTAGAAATATCCATTTTAGATCTCTTTATTTTATTATAGTGACTTTTCAAGTCAACATTTTGAAATATTGAAATCTAGGCGGGTTATAAATTGGTTGGTTGGATTTTAAAGTTTCGAATTTATTTTAATCTTTGTTAAATTAAAATCCCTTTTTAATTTAACCCCGAGTAGGGGGCAATGTTAAAATTAATTCGAAATATAAGGAAGACGATTTTTCCGACTCAAATGCCCCAGCCTTTTCTCTAGATGTATGTGTACTCAAATCCATTTCCTCCTCATGTAGTGCCCACATGTCGAATCTCCGCTCATCCCACCCCCCTCCCGGTATTCAGTCATGTTAGGACAGTTGAACTAGTAACAGCTCCGACACAGGGAGCCTCTTGACTCCTTTATGATGATGACGCAGATACTCAATTAGCAGCAGACAGGCTTACCCGAGGGTTCCCAGTTTATCATGCATTCCACTTCCAGAGACAACATAATCGCTCAAATCCAGCATGATAAAGCCGCGATCTCTGCCTACTAGGTTGGATAAGCCCTGTTGTTCCAGTTCCTGTTGATCTGCTCCACCAACATCAAGCTCTACATCACTCCCATGAAGTACCCACAAATACTCATCATTTATTCCTTTGTCAATTTCTAAATCAACCAATTTTAACTCTGCCTTAAATGCAAATATTTCAAAACTCTCGTTTTTAAATAAATGTTAGAAATATCCATTTTTAGATCTCTTTATTTTACTATAGTGACTTTTAAAGTCAACAATAATATATATGGGTTATCTGATGTTTTCTAAATGGATTTCCTTCCAAAACTTACTTCAGCTCCTTAACAATAATTTGATGTCATGTGTAGGGTTTCCAGTTTTGAAAAAATACAAAAATTTTCGTTCGCATTTCGTAAACTTTTTCGCGAAAATGAATGAAGTGCAAAAATGCGAAAACAATACGAAATTAATTGCGTAAAAGAACTTGTGGAATTCTCAGTCCGACCCAAATCCAGCTAGCCATGAGCCAGCCCATTACAAGAAAGAATCTTTTAAATCGACATAATTTGTTAGCGAAATTTGCATATTAAGTGTAAATTTCACCTTTTACTAAGAAAAGGCAGATCCAAAGATAGATGAGATACATTTTTCTAAAAAATAATTATTTACAAGTATTTGCATACGTTGTAAGTACCCTAGATAATTGAGATTAAAATACAAATTCCTTTTCAATTTGATGTAGGGTAAACTAAACTAAACTAAACTAAACTAAACTAAACTAAACTAAACTAAACTAAACTAAACTAAACTAAACTAAACTAAACTAAACTAAACTAAACTAAACTAAACTAAACTAAACTAAACTAAACTAAACTAAACTAAACTAAACTAAACTAAACTAAACTAAACTAAACTAAACTAAACTAAACTAAACTAAACTAAACTAAACTAAACTAAACTAAACTAAACTAAACTAAACTAAACTAAACTAAACTAAACTAAACTAAACTNATGCTTTCGAGGAAAAACTTTAAATTAAATTTTAAATGCTAGGTTTCTCATACTATTAGATATGTTTTACTGATAAGTTCATTCGATCAGTTTCTCCTATTTAGCGAATTAAACCTTTAAGAAATTACATTACAAACAAGGAAAAAAAAGGATTTGCGTTTTATCTCTTCAGTGCATATTATGAACCACCAGGATGTATATCCGTATCCCCTTTTGATAAATATAAACCTTAAAGATGTATATGATTATATATAAACCTACAAGATGGATATCTATATACCTCCATCCTTATATATAAAGCTCCAAGATGGATATCTAAATACCTCCATCCTTATATATTATCCTACAAGATGGATATCTAAATACCTCCTTCCATACCTCCAAGATGGATATCTAAATCCCTCAAGAGTTACATAAACCTCTAGGATGGACATCTAAATTCTCAAGAGGTATATAACCCTCTAGGATGGACATTGAACATCTGAATTCTTAAGAGGTAAATAACCCTCCAAGATGGATATCTTTATATATAAACCTCTAGAATGGATATCTGAATCCTTCCAGTGAAAAAAATAAACCTCTAGGATGGATATCTGAATCCTGCTAGAAATAAAAATAAACCTCTAGAATGGATATCTGAATCCTTCCAGTGACAAAAATAAACCTCTAGGATGGATATCTAAATCCTTCCAGTGATAGAAATAAACCACTTTGATGGATATCTTAATCCTTCCAGGGATAAAAATAAACCACTTTGATGGATATCTTAATCCCTCCAGTGATAGAAATAATTTTCTTGGATGGATATCTGAATCCTTCCAGTGATAAAAATAAACCTGTAGGATGGATATCTGAATCCTTCCAGTGATAAAAATAAACCTCTAGGATGGATATCTGAATCCTTCCAGTGATAAAAATAAACCTCTAGGATGG
Organism: Eurytemora carolleeae; assembly: GCF_000591075.1. NCBI lineage: Eukaryota > Metazoa > Arthropoda > Copepoda > Calanoida > Temoridae > Eurytemora > Eurytemora carolleeae. The sequence goes on from NW_019396143.1 coordinate 110,964, forward strand.
ATATCTGAATCCTTCCAATGATAAAAATAAACCTCTGGGATGGATATCTGAATCCTTCCAGTGATAAAAATAAACCTCTGGGATGGATATCTGAATTCCTCCAGTGGTAAATTAGTTCTCTAAGATCCATATTTGAATTTATAAACCTAAGAAATGGATATCTAAATACCTTCAGTATTTACAAACTTTAGATGGATTCCTTTACCAGTAAAATATTTATCAAATGTTTCAATGCAAGTTTTACACCCATGGATTTTTTTCTAAATTCCACCAGGGAAATTGCAATACCAAAATCAAAGGCAGAACCAAAAACTCATAAAATAGAAATCTATTCAAGAATGCATCAACGTGTAAAGCTAATAATAATATAAGATTTAACCACCCCTAATCCAAGTTTATTCACACGTTGCCAATTCCGCTGTGTGAATCCACGTTGCAAAGCGTTTTGAAATTTTCATTACTTATCACTTGTCACTGAAAGAAAGAAGAGGTTCATTTTACTTATATACTTCACAACACTGTTTACTGAATTTTTTGATTTTTTCTTCTTTTACATATATTTTTTATGCAATTGTTTAAAGTGCACACTAAAGTTTCAAAATTTATATTCTAGATGATAATTTTTTATTTAGTAAATTATAAATCAAACATTAAACTCAATAAAATTTTATTCAATTTGCTTTTAGTTATGGATACCCTGCTCAAGTTTCTGGTGTTGGTAAAGATGGTTTACATTGTGGCAACCTTTGTTCAGCCTGGCATTACAGCAGGAATTTTGCCAATTTCCAACCTTCCCTTTATTAAGATTATCAAAAAAGTGGCTGTAGAAAAGTTGTATATATTCATTCATGGTGATTTAAGAAAAAACAAATAGATGATCATTGATTCAATTAAAGAAAGTTTCAAAAAAAAGAGACTATTGAAAAACTTAAATAGTTAAATTTGTTTATTAATTTAATTGGTTCTAAACTCTAGGAGTAATAGAAACTTCAAACAACACAACTGAAAACAGAAATGAAAAAGGTGAGCCAATTTTTTTTACTTAAACAACATGATTTTTCAGATATACATTTTTAACTAAATCCTTTAATAGAAATGGTCTTGTATAAATAAGCATACTTTATGCTCATATTAAACAATTTGACTTTCAGACTTCAAATTCTTTCTATCCAATCCTTATTTAGCTTCTGAAAATGTTTTTTTTCTAGTATTGTCTCTCTTCAGTGTTGTCAACTTCCCTAACTTAGAGTGCAATAGTTTAAGCTCAAGCTTTGCAAGAGGTAAGATTTGGTACAATAGTAGTTTTATTAACAATATTAAACAAAGGTTTTGAAATCTGAAACCTCTGATAATATTTGCTACCACAATGGGAAGTTTTTTTAGAAAAATAAAATAATAAATATTTAAAACATTAACCAGGAACATGCTTGGCTTCAAGTGAATGTCAGAGCAAAGGAGGGACTACAAGTGGAACATGTGCAGCAGGTTCAATAAAATTTTTAAAATTTTTTTGATCTGTTGTGTCTTATTTTTATTAGATGGTAAGGCTCATATAGAATAATATTGACTGTTTTCTTGGAGAAAACAAAGTTTTTAAAAAACAATAAAAATAAATTGGTAATAATGTCATGAACATTATTAATTTGGCTCAAAGCTACCATATGAGGTTTGCCCATAAAATGAAATGTATAAAAGGTAAAACGTTATCAATCGATATTGTTAAGGGTTTGGTGTCTGCTGTTTGTTTACAACATCTGCCTGTAGCAGCACTGTTAGTAATAATGTTTCCTATATAACTAATCCAGGATTCCCTTCTACCTATAATACAGCAGGTAATCAGAGATCACATTTACATATGATTTGGAACTTACTTCTTTATACCAACATTTGTTTGTGATAAAATATTCTAAACACTGAACACAGCTAATAATACATCCCAGGTTGTTAATAAAACAAATATATGCAAAAAGAATACAATATTCAGAGATTTGAAAACACAAGGCAACCAATTTAAAAATATGATAAAGTGATAAATGCACACTTGTTACAAATTAAAGGTATCTTAGGACTTAGCCTAAATTTTGATGAAAAAATAAAGATTCCATTACTAACAAGTAATTTTCAGCCTCTATAGATTTCTTGTTCTTTAAATTTTTTTTTATTTTAACACTTTTTCGATGTAAGCATACTTCAGGAACCTGCACTTATACAGTAAACAAAATATCTTCTGACATCTGCCAGCTGCGTCTAGACTTCATTACACTTGTTCAAAGTGTTTCTACTAATCCACAGGTAAACAATAGGAATCTAGCTTGGTTTCTGGACTTAATTATTGGAATGACTTTTTAACTTAATAATTCTGGGATAGTTTTTAATTTAGGGAAAAATATAGTTATTATTAGTCAAGTTGTTTAACCAAAAAAGAACATTATTTGTAAATAAAATCATAAAGAAGATTATATGAAAAAACTTTCCTAAAAATAAAAAAAAACTTTAAACACTAATCTTGTCACATTTCTAAATAAATAAAAAATATGTTGTAAGGTTTATATTTTCAGATTTTCAAAATTTAAAACTTTTATTACCTTTATCTATGAAAGGGATGTTGTGGAGCTGCTCCTACATGTACTATAGCATCAGACTCATTAACAGTATTAGGAAAGACTGGAAAGAATCCCCCGGTCATCTGTGGAACCAACACTGGAGAACATAGTAAGTATATTTTACCATTTTAACTTTGTACATTAGTTTGGCTTTTTTCAAGTCATGTGTTCATTGTTCCTTAACAACCACTGTCGTTCAGTAAAAACTTTAATTCATTTGTGTTCGGAATCATCGTTCATTTTCCTTCTATTTCAAACGTTTTTTACTGAATCATTTCCTTTACTAAAATCGTTTGTTCAGCAAAACCTTTCGTTCAACAAATTGTCTGTTCGGTAAAATCGTTTGTTCAGTAAAACCGTTTGTTCAGAAAAATCGTTGTTCAGTGAAAACGTTTGTTCAGAAAAATCGTTTGTTGAGTTGAATCGTTTTTTTAGTAAAATCGTTGTTTAGTAAAATCGTTTGTTCAGCAAAATCGTTTGTTCAGTAAAATCGTTTGTTCAGTGAAATCGTTTGTTAAGTAAAATCGTTTGTTCGGTAAAATCGTTTGTTCGGTAAAATCGTTTGTTCAGTAAAATCGTTTGTTCAGTAAAATCGTTTGTTCAGTAAAATCGTTTGTTCAGTAAAATCGTTTGTTCAGTAAAATTGTTCGTTCAGTAAAAGGTTAGGTAGGGAACGGTCGGGTTTGCCCTTGCTGCCTGAAATTAAATGCAAACGATCATAGACGATTTTAAATCTTTCCTTTTTTCATTTTTGTCATTTTGATAAAAAAGTTTGTTTTTTTATTTTAATTTGAAAAGTATTTTTGCAAAAAAAACCTAAAAAATGTGTGATTAAAGCTCGCTGCATCTTATGATATATGAAGTAATAGTAGGAGTAAATTGTACGAGCAACCATACAAAACTAAACTTCTTAGTGTATGTTGAGACAGGAGCTACTGATGGTGATACAGTCAGCCTGGCTTTCTTAGTTACCGGAACTTCCAATGACCAATGGAATGTCAAAGTATCACAGATACCTTGTTCAGCTAGTTACAGGTGCCAGTAGTTAAAATAAATTCTTTTGTATTCCAAAAGTTTCATTTTTTGTCCCATTAAGCATTGCAACGTATTAAGTTCCACCAGTCATCTATTCTAGTGGTTAAATTTTTGTCTCATTTAATTCTTTTTCCATCCCATGTTTTTCTACATTTCATTGTTTGTCAAAAACAGCAATCCTTCTGCGATCCAATTTAGCTTTTTAAATTTGAACTAACTTCTAGCTAATATGAAATAATTTCTTTTTTTTCATTTACATTTTAACCTTTTCACTTTTCTAATCTATAGAGCTCCCTCCAACTGTGTGAAGTACTTCACAGGCTCTTCAGGTATTTTAGTTTAATTTTCCTTATCGCTAGCCAGTTACAATAGCGTTGTGTTTTTAAATATGTTCATAATCTTCATATCTAAAAAATTCTAAACATTGCAAACAATTGAGGTTTCTCTCCTCAGACTTATATCTCCTGTCAGGGTTAAAATCTTGCTTAGTTTTATAGTTTGACAAAATACTTATCAATGTAGTTTTACTCACATAGCTTTTGAAAATAACGAAAGTCATTTTATATCCAGTTCATTATTTCTTTTATAGGGACAGTAACAAGTTATGGGTTTCCAGGGGATACCCAACTTACAAGTCAAAACTATGAATCCTGTATTAGACAAGAAAAAGGTAAGTATTTTATAATAACCGCCGTGCATGAGAACTGATTTAGGCCGAATTCGCAATAGGCCATTGTAATAGCTAACGAGCTATTCTATCGATTAAATTACGGACATAAATCTTAGGGGTTTTCGAGATCAATCCTCGATTGTCAATTTGACCCCCTTTCGTTTTTTTTTGCGATAACTCAAAAAGTATTTGAGCTAGAAAGCTCAATTGTCTGACTTTTCTAACTAACACATCCCCTCACTTAAGACTAAAAGCTGGGCTTCTATACCTACTGCCTGAGTCCTCAGGCATACTGCTTTAATGCCTTATTTTACCTATACCAGACTAAATACATATTTAGACCTACTTCCAGTCAGTGGATTTCAAAATTGTATAGCTCTTTGGAAAGCCTGTAATAAAAGCAAGCAGATTGCTTAATTTTGCAAAGAAATTTTGCACAGATTTTTGCACTGACGCCTGTAAAGGGAATTTGCACATTTTTAGTTTTTCTTGAATACACATTTTGGTTTTAAATATTTTGCAAATGTTTTTGCACATATGATTTTTTTGGGTCCAGGGCTTTTCAAAAATGTATAACTTGTTTTAATTTTACGCGATTTTTTTGCACATTTTTTGCTTATTAACTAGATTTCGCAATAAATATTTGGATTTTTGCAATGCGCGTTTTTTTGCAGATTATTGAAGTAGAGTCCAAGGACTTTACAAAAACGTATCAAATGTTACAGATTTGTATCACAATAAGAAAATAGAGGGGGGGGGTTTAATTTACCTCAACCCCCCCGGCAACCAGTCATGAAACCAGACGTCAGGCTAAATAGGGTTAACCATGCTGCCCCCTGACTCCGAATGACTACTTTTTCCTTAAACAAACTAAATCTTTGTTTTGACTTACTTTCAGTTGTCAGATATGATGATTTTCAGCTTTTTGGAAAACCTAGGACATAAGGAAACAAGTTTTGCAAAGAAATTTGCACATTTTCAGTTTTTCCTAATTACGCATCAGATTATTTAAAATTTTGTACAAATTTTTGCATATTTGAAATGGCATGGTCAAGGGCTTTTCATAAATGTATATTTTATCATTTTATCATTTTTTTGCAAATATTTTTACTTTATAGCTGGATTTTGCCAATTTTGCCAATTTGCAAATCTTTTTGCAGATTCTAAAAGTAGCGCTTAAGAGCTTTCCAATCATTTGTCATATTTGGACATCAAACATGGAATTTAGCATTTCCTGTTTTTCAAGTAATCCAGCAGGGAAAGGGGGGAACGTTGCCCATTGTAATGGGCATGCCCAGCGGCCCAGCCTACCCTCAACCACTAAAATTTTGAGTGCTAATGGCAAACAATTATTTAAATTTTGTGCAGGTTACTGTGGAATTCAATGGGATGAAAGTACTTTGACAGCTCCAAAAGGTAACATTAATTGCTGTTATACTTCAGTAGTAGGCGATTAAATCAATACAATGAAGACGACTTTCTTATTTTTATTTGCTATTTACATCAAGCTGTTAAACAGCATGGATATTGGATACACATGAACATAGAAGTCAAGAGAAGCTGTCAATTAAAAAAGCTTCTCTTTGATTACGTACTTGTAAACTTGTAATTCGAAAAAAGCTAGTTAACAATCAAAACTTAAATAAAAAATCGTATTCATTGTATTGATATAATCGCTTACCAATGTAGGAAAAGCTTGTAAATGAAATGGAGAAATAGTCGGAATCATGAAATGTTACGAAAATTTGATATATAAAGTGTCCTTTCTAACTTCCGGCCTCGAAGCTTCTCGTATTTTAAGATCAAGACAGTATATAGACATATCTAGATATCAAAAATAATATAAATCTTTGCGTTAAAACAATATTTAATATGTTTCAGATGCTTTTGATCTGACTAATGCAGCAGTAGCAGGTCAAGCAAATACTGGAGGTAAGTAATTCAAACATCGTTATAGTTCAACAAACAATATTTTCATTTGAATCTCTGAATTTAGATACACCTGCTGGTTGCATAGCATCCTACATACAAATTCCGAATGGTGTAGTTGCTGCTACAACTGGGCCACGAAGGGTAATTACTATGCCTCATATTTTATATTTTTATATCTTGTGCTAGTTTTTATTTTGATTTATGTTAATTCTTCTAGCAGGCATACTGCCTGAATGACTTATTTTACCTTTATATTTAGACCATTTAGGTCATTAGATTTTGTCTTTTTATAGCTCTTTAGAAAGCTTTTGACAAAAGGAAGCAGTTTGCACTACTTTTGCTAAGAAATTTGCTAATTTGAATTCGCCGTGGTAAGGGCTTTTCAAAAATGTATAATTCATCATCACTTTTTGTTGTGCACATTTTTTGCTTAATAACTTAAAATTGCAATAAAATTTTTTTTGCAGATTATTAAAGAGAACTCAAGGGCTTTCCAAAAGTGTATCAAATGTTACAGATTTGTATCACAAAGCGGAAATATTTTGGGTAAACCAGACGTCCGCCTAAATAGGGTTAATAGAGGATGTACCATGTGCATTGTGCAGTCTGCACACCGAGTTTTTGTGTTTCTTCTTTTTCTTCTGATGTCATCTGCAATTGTACATGATTGGGTGGGGGAGTCTTAAATGTTATTTTCTTTCCAAAGGGGGGCGGCTGCTCAGCCCTCACCCCCTGGGTACGCCTCTGACCTTAATCCTCTATCGTCATCTAATTAAGTAACTTAATTTAACTGACATGATAAAATAAGATATTTTTTATTGTTAACACTACATAAAACAGTTAAATAATAATGGTACGTGTTTACTATCCAATGCCAATTTCTAATCATGCGAACCTTGAATTTGCTATTGAGTTAGAAAAATTCTTAGTTTGAAGTTTCAAAAATTGCGAAGATATAAAGATTGTAAAATTATGGATTATGACAAGTTATCAGTTCCTTCAAAATGTAATTTTTTCCTTTTATTACATTTAAGAGGATTCAAAGAAATATAATTAATCTAAGTAGTAATATTGTTTCAGTTTTTCTGTGGAGAAACTTTAGGAGTTGATACTGCCACTACAACCAGCCCTGTCACAAGTAAGCACTATAGATAGTAATTCTGTTTTTTAAAAATCTGTATGAAAAGGTATAGGGAAAAATGGCGGTGCCGCGGTCCAGGCTATTAAATATTTTGTAATAATTTTATTTAAGTCATATTAATGAAATGAATAAAAACAGATTAAAAATAGTAGATTTTAAGTTTAAAATCATGTCAGCCAAAAACAAAGCTGTGGGGGAATGATATGAATTAAATTTTACCTAATTTATTGTAAATAATAACTCTAAAAGCTGTTTAGATTTTATTGATGTAGAAATTTAGGATATGTTTAGGAAAGGTTCCAGCACAAAATTTATTTCTATCTAAATATTTTCAGCTTACACAGTTCCGTTCTCCCTCACTCATTTTACTTCGATTGCAACCCAGACTGCTACGGGCCCTACAGTTGCTAACGGATTCTCACTGGATTATACACAACTTCCATGCTAGTTCCTGTGTATATACAATTCTTATGCAGTCATACAGTGTACGCAAAAATTATCAAATTGAATTCGATATCGATCGCTTCGCTGGTAACTTTACATCTATCTGTTGCGATTATAAGGAGAAGGGTTAAAAATATGTCTTGCACCCAAAAGCGGAGTTGCGATATTTCACTTGGATTGTAAATAATTAAATTTAAAACTAATCATTCATAAAAGTTGTAATATCTACATAGAGAATAGAATATGATTATACATGCTTTGCAGACGAAGTACTCCATTTAGTAGGGCCCCACAGGAAAAATATGTATTGGCTCAATTTTCTTTGACCAGTTTCGCCAATACATATTTTTCCTGTGGAGCCCTACTAAAGAAACCAAACAGCTCGATATAAAATTTCGTCTGCAAAGCATGTATAATCATATGGTAGGGCGAACCGCGTCAGTTGTCTCTCCCTTCTATTCCTTGCTCCCTGTTTGTAGTAGAATAAAAATATAAAAAAAATTGTAATTTGTAGCATTCATTCGTCATACTAATATTGTAGCAAAGTATAACTCTTGTTTAGACTCTTCAAATATTCACCCTAAAACTCCCAATTCTTGGTATTTTCATAATGGGGTCTGCCATTTGTATTAAAACATATAGTTCTGAACCGACATTTATTTGATTATTATTGACGATCAAGTTCAACCCTGCCTTAAATGAAATATGGGTAGGCACTTCTAGCCGCCGAAACGTTTAAATTAAAATCAGAACAAAATTCTTAATATTTCCGGTAATATTAACAGCACAAGCCAGACCACATTCTGAAAATGATAAGACAATGAGAGATTTGGGGTTAATGTTCTAGAATCTTCAAATGTAGAAAATTGTTATCAAATGATGCCGCATGTTTTATTAAAAGGTCTTTCTAAAATTTAAGCTCTTTCTCTTCACCGTCATGTTTCGTGACATAATTCGAACAGTTGTGCAAATTGTTGGATGAATATTTTCTTCATGTTCCACGTCAACTTTCTCAACCTTCCCCTGCTGGAGAACATCGTCCAGTTGACCATATTTAGCTATTTAGCTCAACTCTTCCCCTGCTGGAGAACATCAACCAGTTCTTCCGGGCCACATATTAGCTTTTATCTCTTCCAGCAGCCATGAGCCACCACTATTTCCTCTTCCGTACCACCACATTTGACTCTTCCGGGAAAAATTTCTTTGTTAAATGATATATTTAGGGCCTTTAAAGTGAGATTTTCAAAAATCTAGCCGCGTCACGCAAAAAAATATTTATTTAAATCTGTATATTAAAGTGTTAATATAAAAAAGGATACCTCTTAAAGTAATCTGCTGAACTTTTTTTTTAGCAAATCTAAACATCAATAATGACGTACCATAAAATACACTTTAGTTCTGAAGGGTACCCTTGTGTGAAAACGTGCAATGTGTTAAGAGAAAATTGCTAAAAACGTTTTTTTTGTTGATAAAATCTGATACACGTAAGTAAGGACAGTAAATATTGGGATATTAAGTATGTTTTCTTATTATTTAGTAACAATTGTTCTGTGCTCCACCAAAACGAAAAAATACTTAAGTTTACCTGCTAAAATCTAAAACTAACGACCTATCTTTTAATATATTTATATATTAATCTTATGGAGAATTGACAAAAATGATTTGAGTTCTGCTTTCTTGCGTGACGTGGCTGGATTTTTTAAAATCACACTTTAAAGGCCCTAGCTGCCGGAGAGAAAAAAGCTAATATGTGGCCCGGGAGAATAAATAGTGGTGGCTCATGGCCGTCTGTCTTCCCCCGCTCCCAGTTGACCATATTTAGAGATCTTACGAATAAAAAAACACAACTTTTCTTCATTTTGTTTAATTGAGATCTTGAAAAGTAACAATATGGATTATATTACATCAAAATAATAACAATATTTAATATAATATTTCAAACTTCATATTTCAAAAATGTTAACAAATTGTCCCCTATAGGTTTGTATCTGTTAAGAATTTAAAAAATGTATCGTTGTTGAATTAAGATGCTTAATTCTTCAGAACAGACATTCTTAAACAATTCAATTACATTTCCCCAATGTCTCTGAAATAAGATTGATAACCCAGGGGAATGTTTACAAAATTGACGAAGCATTGTGTAATATTAAATTTAATAATTTGCGTAGTTAATATTTTCAGTTTTACATCTAACCAATTATTTAGAAAAATAATCTATTAGTGTATAAGGTAAGGTACTAAGGTTGACTAAAAATTGTTTTTATCAATATGACAAAATCCAGTATTTTTTGAGTTTACGGCTCTTCCACTAACAGGGTGAAGAGACAAAATTATTGGATAGAAAATATTGAATACTTTTCTAATTTTCCGCGTTTGTTTACAAATTGTCATCTTGTTGACGATTGAACGTACTGCAGCAAGTTTCATGTTTTAAACCTTCCTGGATGAATATATTTATGTTTACAAATTATGCACTGTACTGCAATCTGGGAAGAATGAAAGTGATTCAATAAGTATAGGTTTAGTATCCTATTATTTGGCGTTATGACGAAAATTTCAAGTGTGAGGGGGGGGGACTGTATTCACAATAATGTTTTCTTTTAAATAAAATTGTTGAAAACTATTCTGTGTACACGATAAACTGCTCGTCTGGACTCGAAACCTGAAATTAATATAAATAAATAAATAATCAAATAAAATTTCAAGATTATTTAAAATGTTTGTAATCTACCTCTACATGTACAAACTGTGGTTGAAGTAAACTATCGTTCATTGTGACGGATTCCGGGGAGGGAGCTGAAGATTGACGACCCGACTTCTGCTTGGCATGAGTGAGAATATGAGATTTAAGGTTGGTGGACTGCGCAAACTTCTTATTGCAACCCTAAAAGAATGATCAGTTAATATTGAAAGTCGGTTTTATTAATAATATTTTCAAAATTTTAGTGCTGCAGCTTATAAGAATCGTCGACGCAATTGTCTTCTCTATTTCTGAATGTTTTTCTCTGAACTATTAACTTTGGGTCGTTGTGCATAGTAATGGGTAATAACTTGGCATTTGTTTAATTTTCAAGGTTATGGACTAATAGTTTCACAAAAATCTGAAAATTATTAAAAATTTCAAAATTGTTTATTCCAAGAATTTATTATCTTACACGATGCCACATGTTGACTTTGAGAGAATATGTTGTGAAAAACTAACCATAAACGGTTGTTTTTTTGGGGTTCGTTTTTCAGTTCCTCTTAGAATAACAATTTAGTCAGATAACAGCAAACTTTTCCTTCACACAGATTTAAAATGGTAGAACCTTCACAGTATTTGTGTGCTGCCTATTAAAAGTACGAAACCCTTGAAAAAACACGAATAAAGTTATTGCCCTTTCCCATAGATAAATAAATAAACATAGATAGCTTATGTACGCAAAATCACCAAGAATTGTACAGTCCGCGAACTCATACTTCTAGGGGTCAAAGTGTACTTCAATGATAAGCGGGGTGGTTTGGTGTTTTAAT
>NW_019396143.1:122419-123478 GCF_000591075.1 Eurytemora carolleeae
CGGGGGGGGGGGTCCAAAAATCATTCTCTAGGACGGAACCAAAATGAGAATAAAGCGTGTCAAATACTTTTAAAATACCAGAAACCACGAATAAACAAAAATGTCCTTATTATCATCTCTTTCTAGTTGAGGGGATATCAATCGAGCAAAAAACGGACCTCACATAACCAAAGCTTTGAGCAGACATATGGCCGGTCAAGTTTTATAAAAAATGTAGCTCCATACGCTTTCAATTTATTCAAAGTTTGGGTCTCCACAAACAAAAAAGAAAATTCCACGAATTTTTTAGTAAAAAAAAGGCAGGTATATTAGTGACAATTTCTAGAAATAGGGGTGGTCCAAAAACTTATTTTGAATAAAGCTTAATTAGACTTTTGATCGTTTTTAATGCTTCATATTCTCATTAGATTAACCTCCATTGGGGGAGTCATTTTTTTAAAGAATATATAAACCCTAGCCAAACTTCCTAACCTGAAAAGGTTTCTCTCCAGTATGAACCAGTTGATGCCTTTTTAATTTACTGCTTTCTACAAAAGCTTTCCCACATTCGGCACAGACGTGCACACGTGGACCATGCGTGTGCAAATGTTTCCGCATTGCTGAATTATCCCTAAGAAACAAAAAGTATTATTATTATTATGAGAAATTTTCTGTTCGCGCCATTGTTCACAGTCTTAGTCCGATCGTTTAATAAATGTTTATTAAGGTATGTTTTTACTTGCTAGATATTATTTAACAGAAAAATATAGGTATTACATGCCCTGTTTCTGGTATAAGGCAATGTAATCCTTACAGGTGTGATATGAAAGATTTTGGCATTTAGGAACGTTTATAATTGGTCAAATAAAAACAAGTTGGGGAAAAAACAAGCGTCTTATAATAATATAAATTTAGATTTCTAAGACAAATACTTTTCAATTGTTATACAAAAATGTTTCTTTAGGTTTTTAAATCTTTTCAAAGGGGATGGTGGAGTTGGCACATTTGATGTAGGGGGGGGGGGCCCTGCCTTCATTTTTGGTTCAAATCTTCCAATTTTTTGGGTGCACGCCTAATTAG
>NW_019396143.1:123687-144351 GCF_000591075.1 Eurytemora carolleeae
TCATTTAGGTCATTAGAGGTCGTAAGAGGTCATTAGAAGGTCAAACACTGGATTTTTTGCTGCTACTGTATTCCCTGGGTCCCTAGCTTTCGTTTGATGTGCATAAAGCCATAGTTGAAATATTTTCTATTTCTGGAGGTCATTAGAGGTCATTAGAGGTCATTAGAGGTCATTAAAATTCAATTTGATTTTATTTTATGAATTTCGATCACTAATTAGGCGTGCACCCAAAAAATTGGAAGATTTGAACCAAAAATGAAGGCAGCCCCCCCCCCCCTACATCAAATGTGCCAACTCCACCATCCCCTTTTAATTTGTTACCGATTCCATTGAAATTTTTATTTCATTTATGGGAAGGGTGAGTTTTTTTGGGTGAACTTGATGGGAATGAAGGGGTGCATTTTGTCTTGAAAAATTGCAAATAAATTATTTAACGGTACAAAAATGCGTCATGGGATGTCATGCGACAGGTTATATCTAGAATTAAGATAAAGGGTGGTTTGTTGAAGTATTTTTAAACTTTTCATATTACCAACTGAGCAAGCGCATTTACATGAATACTGAAGTTCTTACACATGGTTATCCACAAAGGATGAGACTGTAAAAACGACCTAAAACTCTTAGAATATGACGATCCCAAGATTAAATTAGGTCTTCTACCTTAAAAATAGTCTTGTTATGGCTTATAATATGATTTAGTTTACAGTTAAGGAGAATTATGAATTCCGTACAGTCGTTACTGAAGTTTGTGTGGCGAGTCCTGTATATATGACTCTACCCTTAGATTAGCACTGACCTAAACATTTTACAACATCCTTTATGCGGGCAGCCGATAGTTCGAACCAAAGAATCATCTCTTTCTTTCTTCGGTTTTATTCTGAAAATACAAAATTTCTCAATATATTTTAACCATTAAAAAAATCACCCCCTACCCTTCCTTAGGAAAAATGTACATGTTTTTAGGTTTAATAGCAAATATCTAAAGCTTGACAAAAATAAATGATTTGGTGGCTGACTAGATAAGTTTTAAAAATAGATTTAATACAGTCATAAGAAAAGACTCAGAATTAATTTATAATTAATCAGGATCTAATTTTACAAATATGATTAATAAAACTTAAGGTTGAGGAAAATAAATGATTTGGTGGTTAACTAGACAAGTTTTAAAAATAGATTTAATACAGTCATACTCAGAAAGACTCAGAATAAATTAATAATTAATCAGAATCTAATTTTACAAATATGATTAATAAAACGATATTAACAAATAATTCCAATTCCAATTCCAAAATGTGGTCTGCCATTATTGTGCGCTTAAAATTACCAGAGATATATGTAAAATCGTCTGATTAGCTCTCAATTAGTTCCGGGTCTATCTGGTTATGACTGTGGCATAAAATAACGGTTGTTTGCAATTAACACCTGAAATGGCTTTTATATTTTTTTTTAAAGAGTTTGTCGACATAACTTTACGTGACCCACAATTTAAAGAAGTTCACAACGGTACCCGGCCTTTAAACATTGTATCTACAAAATGACGACTGATATTCTAGTTATACCTTCTAAAAATTAATATTTTTGATTTAGGGTTTCTTGAAAAATGAACCAGTTATTTTATGCAGCAGAAACAAAAACGAAATTTGACCGAATGAGGATTCAGCACGTTTAAAGATAAAAAAGACGTTTCTTCCCTTATCAGGGGGTCAGACGTAACTGGGTTTTTGTCACAATCTTCATTTTAAAATGCACTGCTTTGTGTTTCATGATGAGAATGGAAAATTAAAATGTATCCTGATAATCTTTTCATTTACAAACGTTGTATCAAATGTAGCACTGATTGTTTTCAATTTATGATTACTTTTCCAGTTCACATATTTCTTCATGAATGGATCTTGTAATCCGCGATATTTCGTACATTGAAAAAGCCATAGTGTACATAGGTTACACGGGAGACGTTTGCAAATAAAGCGTATACTTTATTGCTTTATTACAACTTTACAAGAAATTATAATGGATTTAGGATAATTTTGATTTATAAATAGATTCTAATGACCATTATTACAAGATTTAAGGGCGGATATGGTAGATATATAAGGGGAAAAGTTAGCGGGAGGGGGGGGGGGAATGAAAAGAGATCGTGATTTTGAGGAACAAAAGGTGGATTAAAGGGGAATAGGGAATAAATGCAATGCCCTGTTCGTATATTAAATATTACCTGTCATGTATTCAGTGTAATCAGCATCTTCGTCCCCCGACACCTCCTCCACAGCATCCAGGATGTCAATATTATCTTTCCGGTCAACATCTGCAAATACAAGAAAGGTCAGGAAGAAAGAAAAGTTTAAAAAATTATGTAAAACGAGAACTGTGACAGGGTGTCTGCAGACGTGTGAACACCATGTTTAATTGCTTCGACCATCATCTATTTTATTTTATACATTTTGATAAAAATTTAAATTTTGAAAAATAATAAACATTTAAAATAAATAAAAGGGTCAGGCTCTTCGATAATAAGCAAAGTAATCGAGAAAAAAAAAACTAAAATGAAGATATGGAAAGGTTTACGCCAAATAAAAGAGCCCTCAGTGGATACCGATTGTGAGGATCCAACTAAATTCAAAAAATGGCTAAAAAAGGTTTGGGTCAAGAAAAGTAAAACCACAAGCATAAGAAATGTGGTTCAACTTCAGGGTGTCCCACGAAACATGACAGATAGTGAATGGTTTAAAATGTCTTCTTCAATACCAAAGAGAATACTAAAAAATATTGTATGGGAGTCATCTTACAGTAACATTGATTTCAAAGTGAAAAAATACACGAGTAAAAGATTTTTAAACAAAATAAACAACAAAAAGTTAATGTTACACCGTCAATACGCAACATCCCCCCTAGTGAACTTCTGGGGTCTGTCCTAGTGAACGATTTTTGGACACCCCACTCCCCACTCCTATCAATTTTGTACATAACCAAATTAGTATTGATAGGGGGGGGGGGGGGGGTGTCCAAAAATCGTTCTCTAGGAATATACCCCCCCCCCCCAGCCCCCCCCTGCTATCAATTCTGTACATGGGTCTGACAGGAAGTGTCTTAACTTTACCTAACCCGTGGCCGCAGCGCTCGTCCCCCTAGCCTGTCCTAGCCAGAGCGCTCGGCCCAGAAAGAGTCTTAACTAACCTAACCCGTGGCCGCAGCGCTCGGCCCCCTAGCCCATCCTAGCCGCAGCGCTCGGCCCAGAAAGTGTCTTAACCTAACCTAACCCTAAATAACAAAAAAAATAATAATAAATATGCTGAAAAATAAATGGTCATGAACAAAATTGATAGGAGGGGGGGGGGGGGGGGGGGGGGCTGGGTCCAAAAATCGTATACTAGAACAGACCCCACCATCATTTGAAATGATATTTGTTAGAACATTTTACAAGTTTAGCACCGTTCCATGTAATTCTGCACTCTGCAGTAGAATAATAGATTTCAACATATTATCACCATGAAGAAATTTAAATTCCAATTATTCGAATAAAATTCATGTAAACTCGAAATAAATTCTGTGATTGCATATCGAAATCACAACAGATCCGTTATAGAACTAAGTTAAGAGCTAAAAAAAGAAAAAAAGAACTGTTCAGCTCTGTATATTTAACAAAACCGGAATTTGTATTGTTTACATTATGTTTTATCGATTTTTATGCTGTTCAGTTAACCAATTGGAAACAAGAATACACCAAAAAGATTGGTGCAACATCCACTTAGATTTTAATGCGCGAAAAAAATCGTGAAATCGGCGAAATCGCGACAAAAATCTAAAAAACTAAGAAAATCTTCACTAAAGGCTCCAAACCAAGAGAATGGCGGCCATTTATAAACCGCCATTGTAAAAATGGTGGAAGCCTTTTCAAACATGGATGCCCCCATAGGCCGCCATATCCCGGCAAAATCAAAACAAAACCAATTGGGAAAAAACCTACAAGCTCCAAAAAGCCCAAAATTGACGGAATTAAACTAAATTTGAATAATTATTGGATTGTGTAAGAAAGCTAGGTAAAGTCACGTGATAGTGTTGGCTGGCGGCCTAACCCACCACACCGCACCAACACACAAACAGAACTTGAAAACTGAAAAATACTTCTTTGATTAAATTCTAAACATACCGTCATCGACACCTGAGGCCCACATTGTCACTGAAAATTCTCCTTCGAGGGTTTTTATCGAAACTTGCTTTTGTTGCCATGTTCCATGAGAATTGCGGATTTTTGTCGAATCAAAATCGTCGAAAATATCGTGTTTACGACGAAGTTTCTGAGGTTTTCTGACAAATTTACGTAGTTCGTTGGAATCCAGATCGTTGGGGATGGGTACAGGGACACCGTCGTATAGTCCAACGAGGTGATCGTCCACATTGCCGACGATTTCTTCACTTTGAGGAACATCTTCAGAAGAAACGATGAGTTCGTCGCCGTATATGATTTGGCTGTCGCACATGGGGAAGGTCGAGTCCGTGACGACTTCTTGCACACATTCGACAGGCATGTCGAGCCCTGTGTGAATCCCCATTGAGATATCATCTTCAGAATACAAAACTTCACTAACTTCACTGGACGCCATTTTTTATTCGACTAGCATTAAACTCCGTCTGCAGAGAGAACAGGATTCCTGACAACCAATCAGAATCCAGGATTCTTATTCCTGGGCTCTCATTGGTAAATTTAGGATTTTCTTTACAATTTAAATTTGTTGGGGGAGTTGGGGGAAACTCGGGAAACATTTTTAAAGAACTATTAAATGGAATTTGTCCAGAGGGGGGCTTAAATTTTTTTCTCTTTCCAGGGTGGGGCTCAGCGCCCGTTGGGCCCTGAAACCCACCTGAAATCAAAAGATTTCACTGGTCATGGGGAGGGGCTTAGCCCCCCATAGCCCCCCCCCTGAATACGCCTCTGAAAGAAAGGTGATATAGAAAAGTAGGAGAGGGGAAGGAAAGGTTAAGAGAAGGGAAGAGAAAGAAAGTTAGTGGCTGGTATCGGAGGGGAAGTAAAGGAAGCTATGGGACGGAAAGAAGGAAAGGACTTGAATTCTTGAAACTACCCTCACTACCACCGACTATTGAAACTTTTTTATCAACATTTATTCAAGATTTTTTTTTCAATTCCCCACTACCCTCACTATACCTCCGACTTTTTAAAATCTATATATCAACATTTATTCAAGAATTTGTTTTTATTTCAAAATTCAAACTACCCTCACTACCACCGACTTGTTGAAACTTTTTTATCAACATATTTATTCAAGAATTATTTGTCAATTCCCCACTACCCTCACTACCTTCGACTTTTTAAAATCTATATATCAACATTTATTCAAGAATTTGTTTTTTATTTGAAACTACCCTCACTACCACCGACTTATTGAAACTTTTTTTTATCACCATTTATTCAAGGATTTTTTTTCAATTTCCCAATACCCTCACTACCAATCCAATCCCCCCTTGAGACTCTCAGGGTAGGGAGTACTCCCCCCCATGATTTTTTAAATTTTGATACATTCTTTAAATTTACACTTTAAAAATTTATAGATACTTTTTTCCCCACAGAAAAATAGGCTGATTTGATCAAATTATTAGTTTTGTTAAACCACGTTAAAGTATCTGCTGGAAAAGGCTCGTTTATTGTATAGAAGAGGCTCGTTTACTTTACAGCGGAGGCCCTTACTGCAGGGCAGAGGCTCGGTCTGCCTAGCAAATCTGGGAGGTTCGTGTCTGCATAGCAGAGGCTCATTATAGCGTTCTGGGGTTTCCTCCCACCTTGGACTCCATTCCTTTGGGCTTTTTTTTCTGTACAATTTGCAAAGATTAACATATCTTTATTGTTCAACTTTGCAGTACTTTGTTTTTAAACATTTTTGTAATTATTGAAACATTTTATTTTGTTGTAAAAGGTATAGATTATAATCTACTCGAAGTTGGTTCAGCACAGGTCAACATTTTTTATACTAAGAGTTGCGTTTGATAAGGTGCGCTGACATTTTCTTATAGAATTTTTTTTAATGATATATCTAAGGGTATATATAGTACAGCGCTTGGGGCTCAAAGTTTACGAATTACAATTTTTAAATCTTTCTATAGTCTCATAATGACTAAAATTGAAAAGATTGAGAAAGCACTTACAAAATTTGTGTTTAAGATAATAAAAATCTCTTGGAAATTGAAAAGGTTATAAAAAATATCTTTAAAACTGAAATACCACGAAACCAGTTTCAAAAGCATTATATACCACGTAATTTACATTTCCTGTACATTTCTCTATAACTTAATAATTCAATTAGTCAAAAAAGTTAGCAACTGGAGTATAGCCACAGTTTGAAGTAAAGAATGAATTTTATATTGTTTGTACAATCTTGGAAGTAACATAGCCTTTTATATGTACTAGCACAAAGAAACAGATGTACAAAGTGCAACATATTTCACTATTTAAAGTTTTATGAATGAAAATCGGTGACTGCTAACCAAAGAGAAAAGAATATATATTAGAGGGGAATTTACTAGAAAAAAGTGTACAACGGCCATTTTGTTGTACTGTTTCTATACTGCAGGTGTACTTCACATATTTAGGCTATTTAACCTTTTGGGCCCTGGAATACCATTTTATAGAAAATCTAAAATTAATATTAAAAGCAAACCAAATTATGAAATAGGCTGGTTTCAAAATTGACCAATGATCATTTCACATAGACTCTATGCCTTTCATTTTACAAACGATGATTTTCCGCTATAACTAGAGATCAAGTGATGTTTTTTATTCACCTAATTCATTATAAAGTTTATTTAACAGCTTTAAAAAATTCGAAATTGAAATGGGTAGTCTAGGATACATACTGTATAAATGTACTCTACTGCATATAATTTGTGAACATTTACATGATTTGTACACTTTGAACTCCCTTTGAGGCTGAAAGGGACTGAAAAAATTCATACCGAGAGATTCTCTAAATTCCCCTCTATATATTCTATTCTCTTTGCTGCTAACTTTGCTGACTTAATTCGAGTTACAATCATGACAATTGTTGATTTGACTCAAAGTACTAATGCAAGGAAAGTTATTTCAGAGGTGTACGTATTTTTTGTACTGCAGTGTACTGTCTTTGGGCGGAAAAGTAAACACAAGACGGATGTCGAAGTCTGACATGGAATCCATTTTCACAAAAATAATCTATGAAATATTCTGGTCACAGGAAACTATTATGTGAATTTTCAAAATTAACAAAATCAAATGTTTTTATCCTCCTCGGATACTATACGAACACTGTTGCATCTATTCTTGTTTACAATATGTACACAGAGTATACGCGACCGCAATTAACTTTCATGTATTTATGTATGGCCTGAAGCTTATAAACGGATTTGTAAATCCATAAAAAAAAGAAGGAATGGTTGAGATCAAAATTTTTACATTGCAATTAAATTTCCCCTTTTACTTCTTAAATTTGACATTCATTATAAAGCAGAAAAAATATGTGGAATTCCTGCTGCAAGAAAAGGGGAAATTTTGTGTACATATAGTTTTAAAGAATTAAATAAGATCCCCGGTTAAGGGGGGGGGGATCCCCGTCCCTCCTTATTTTTTTTCAAATGCAGATTCAATCATTTAGTAAATGCATATATGTTTTTTATCTGTATTTAAGGACAAAAGTTTTATTTAATCCCGAAAAAACTGAATTAATATTGTGGACAAAAGAAAATTTCTGTTATTTGTAATTTTTTCAAACCTAACCAAGAGATATTTGCAATTTTAGAATAAAGATACAAATAAACTAGTTTATTCTGGACCCCCTGTCAAAGATATATTATCTAAAATTTATCCGAAATCAGTCTGACTCTGTTAGCTGGTTTCAATAGAAATGGAAAAAACGATTAATCTTGAGCCACCCTGTTATATAAAGATAAATGATTTTATCTGAAACCACCCTGTTATATACAAATAAATTATTTCTTCCTCAACCACCCTGTTATATAAAAATAAATGATTTTATCTTAAACCACCCTGTTATATACAAATAAATTATTTCATCCTCAACCACCCTGTTATATAAAAAATAAATAATTTTATCTTGAACCACCCTGTTATATACAAATTAATTATTCTATTTTAAACCACCCTGTTATATGCAAATAAGTAATTTTATCCTCAACCGAAATTTAAAAGAGTATCGTTGAACGAAACCTTTCCTTTTTGGGGTCTTAACATTTGTGTAGATTTTGATTTAAGAGATTCGAAAAAATGGAGAATATTAAGAAACTAAATAAAATAATATTTCATAGCAAAAATATTGATGTCCACAAAACTGCCTAACCCATCCGTGAACCCCGGGTCCCAAAACTGGGATTCATAACGATACCCTGTCTTAAGTTTTGGGCTCTGCAGCTAAATGCAAAGTTAAAACTAGTTTGGGCTGAAATATTAAAGTGTACACAGTTGCTATAGACTTATAAACATCACTGACGTGAGAGAGAGAGATAACAAATTTAAATATGATCGGACTTTAGTGGATAAGTCAATAAACAATATCGAAAAATATATGGTGCTCGTGTGTGAATGGATCTTTAAGCTTCTGTCTTAAAAATATTCATTTTATTTGATCGATTAGCTATAGAAATATCAAATTAGATAGATTGTTTTTTTATTATATTATCAAAAACGTTAAAGATGTTGACAATTGATTGCTTCATAGTAAATGTAATAAATGTTTAAAACATATCAGAAATGTTAAAAATGTTGACTAAAATGTTCTGGTGGTTGCTGTTGAGAGGATGGATACCAGATTATATTCTAAGGAATATCAGAAACTAAATTAAAACTAAATTTTTTGTTTGTTTTTATGTACCATCGTTTTGTATTTTTAAATTTTTGCATTTTTCATTCAACTTTTAACGTTTACAAATAAAAATGGTGATAATAATTATTTTTCTAATGTTTATTAATTCTTTCTGAATATTTGTTTCCAGGTGGAAAATAAGGTATTGTTCATATCTCTTCAATTTTTCAATTATCTTCTCAACATACCATTTTTTAATTCAAAGGGACAGTGTTTGTAGTTTTCAGTCACCTTCCATTTATAGAGGGACATGCCAGATTCAGAAGGATACCCTGCTAGCCTGTATAGTATGTGGAAGATGTCGTCATTTGTTTAATTTAAAAAGTGTTTCAATCTCATGATTTCCTCATCATTTCTGGATCAAGAAGAAATCCAAAAGTCAATTAAAAAAAGAAACCATAATTGAGAATAACTAGTTAATATAAATAACAACAACAACAACAACAACACAGTTAATGGTTTAATGGGTGCTGTTGTGAATTAAGTATATACACGACTCTCTAAATGGAAAGTCACTTGAGAAAAAAAAAGACTGTTCCTTTAAGTATTCAAGAATTAATCTTCTAATAAAAATAAACGTAGAAATAAAAGAAATAAGTCTTTGCCTTAAACTCAAGTTTTCTCTTTCTTATATCTTTGCACTTCAATGTGTAGACCTTAGATATTTTAAAATGTGAATTCTGTTAGATCACATAATTCAAGTTTAAAATATTAAAGGTTTACACAATTGCAAAGATAAAGGGATTTCAAAATTTGAGTTTGTGGCAAAGACTCAATTCCTGTAGATCCGGACTCAAGAAACTGATGTTATCTATAGAGGAAGAAGGCAAAGATTATGAAAACAGGTGACATAAACATTCATAAAACAAAATTATGAGTTTATTTGACAAAGAAATTAAGTCTTTGCCACGAACTCTGATTTTCTTATCCAAATATCTTTGCAACCAAATGTCGTACATATTTCAAACTATAAGATATGTTCAATCAAATATTAAGTTTAAAATTTAAAAGATTTCACCACCAGGTTGCAAAGATATAAAGTTTAGAAAATTTAAGTTTGCGGCAAAGACTCAATTCCTTTGTATAAAGATTTAGACAATTTTGACATTATGAGCATTTTGAAATATTGAACGGTCCCTTTAAAGCCCTTTGAACCATAGGGGTGGTGTTGAGGCCAAGTTTGTTAATGAGCTCAAAAGTTCTCCTATAGCAGTCTGCCAACAAGAGGCTAACCAACAACATTATGAGGTTAGTTAATCATTATTCTCATATAGTTGTAAATAGATGGCTAACCAACAACATTATCAGGTTAGTAAATCATTATTCTCTTATAGTTTTATATAGATGGCTAACCAACAACATTATGAGGTTAGTTTATCATTATTCTCCTATAGTTGTCTATAGATGGCTAACCTGCAGCAACACTATGAAGTTAGTTAATCACTATTCTCCTATAGTTTTCTATAGATGGCTAACCAACAACATTATGAGGTTAGTTTTTCAGGGCGCTACGACATCTGCTCTAATTCCATTTGCTCTATGGCCATTTGCTCTAGTTCCATTTGCTCTATTAACCATTTGCTCTATAATTCATAGATCACGACGTTTGCTCTATATGTCATCTGCTCTATACGTCTATTGATCTACAGGGTGTCCCACGAAACATGACAATAGCAAGACGACTTGAAAGTCGTCTTTGGTATTTGAATTTATTTGTGACATTTAGTCTTCTATCTACTTTAACATGTATGATTCTTGAAACAACTATCACATAATTCTCCTAGCCCTGGCATTTCCAAAAAGTGGTCTGCGTTTTTTGTGCTTTCAATATTACCGGAGATATAAAGAGTTTGGTTCAGATTTCAATTTTGTCAAATTAAAGCAAAATTGTCGAAATCTGAACGAAATTCTTCATATCTCGGGCAATATTGAAAGCACAAAAAAGGCAGACCACAGTTTGAAAATGGCAGGACAAGGGAAATTTTGTGATTATTATCTCTAGAAATTTACTTCTAAAATTATATTGACAAATAAACGCAGCAAATTATATCAAAAATCAAGACGACATTCAAGTCGTCCTGCATACTGTCATGTTTCGTGGGACACCCTGTATGACATAACACGTCATTTGCTCTATAAACATTTTTATGACTATGATGGTTTAATTGCTTTACTCAACATTTGCTCTATGAATAAGCACGTCATTTGCTCTATAAACATATTTTTACAATTTTACATTTTACAATTCTTCCTACAGTTTCATTTTTCTGCCAACTTCCTGGAGATTTTATTTTATTATTATGAAGGTCTTAACCCCGGCAGAACAATTCTGCCTTCTATATTCAAGACATCTCCAGTACGGATAGACACCCTGTTTGTTAGAGTAGAATAAATGTAGTTTTCACCACATATTAGGTTTTTTTACCCCTCTTATTATTGAGTAGTCTCTCTGTCATGATGAACTTTGAAGAACTGATTAAAACTGCAATTTGCGAATTTTCGAATAAAAATTCCCGCATTTCATAGTCAAGTTACGCTCAGGAATTCCAATAAAAGCTATTTCATAGTGTATTTTTAGGTTATAGAGCAAATGAGGTATAGAGCAGATTGAATATAGAGCAAATGACGTATAGAGCAAATGACTTGATAGATCAAATGGAACTAGAGCAAATGGCCATAGAGCAAATGGAAATAGAGCAGATGTCGTAGCGCCGTTTTTCACTGTTCTCCTATAGTTGTCTATAGATGGCTAACCTACAACATTATCAGGTTAGTAAACCACTATTCTCCTATAGTTGTCTATAGATTGCTAACCAACAACTTTATGAGGTTAGTTAATCATTATTCTCTTATAGTTGTCTATAGATGGCTAACCAACAACTTTATGAGGTTAGTTAATCATTATTCTCTTATAGTTGTCTATAGATGGCTAACCAACAACTTTATGAGGTTAGTTAATCATTATTCTCTTATAGTTGTCTATAGATGGCTAACCAACAACTTTATGAGGTTAGTTAATCATTATTCTCTTATAGTTGTCTATAGATGGCTAACCAACAACTTTATGAGGTTAGTTAATCATTATTCTCTTATAGTTGTCTATAGATGGCTAACCAACAACTTTATGAGGTTAGTTAATCATTATTCTCCTATAGTTGTCTATAGATGGCTAACCAACAACATTATGAGGTTAGTTAATCAATATTCTCCTATAGTTGTCTATATGTGGCTAACCAACAACATTATGAGGTTAGTTAATCAATATTCTCCTATAGTTGTATGTGGCTAACTGACAACATTATGAGGTTAGTTAATCATTATTCTCCTATAGTTGTCTATATGTGGCTAACCAACAACAAAATCAGGTTAGTTAATCAATATTCTCCTATTATAGTTGTCTGTATGTGGCTAACTGACAACATTATAAGGTTAGTTAATCAATATTCTCCTATAGTTGTCTGTAGGTGGCTAACCAACACCATTATGAGGTTTGTTAATCATTATTCTCCTATAGTTGTCTATAGATGGCTAACCAACATTATGAGGTTAGTTAATCACTATTATCCAATAGTTGTCTATAGATGGCTAACCAACAACATTATGAGGTTAGTTAATCACTATTCTCCTAAGTTTTCTTTCATTTTTTCTATTCAAAATGATATCTAGTTTGTAGATATCTAATTTCAATGTCGCCTTCTTAATGAAATTTGTTTAATTGTGAATCACTGATGGTATTTAAAATCATATACATAAAAAACAAAAAAACATCTAAATTTGTTTTCTAAGGTTCCGCCAGAGTTTTTCAGAATAGTTCTTGGACCTAAGGTAAAGAAAATTTAGTAAATAATAATGGTCTGGTAAATTCAAATTGATGTTAAAAAAAAATTAAAAATAGATAATTAAATGCAAAAATGAAAGGTGTCTATTTTAATATAATATCATAATTTTAGGAAATTTTAGATTTTAGATGTTTGATATATTAGAAGTCTTCAACTAAGAACCTATATTGGATTTTATGATTTATTCAAAATACAGGGTAACCCACAAAGGATAAGACTAGGAAGACGACTTAAAATCTTCGAGTGCAACAATCCCAAGCTTAAATTTAGTGTTCTGTCTGAAATGCATGATTTGGCAATGAAAGTTTTGTGAATCATAAATATAAGGACAGTATAAATTCCGTACAGTCGTCTCTGCAGTCTCATCCTATGTTGGTAAACCTGTAAATGAATAATAATTTAGTTGAAATATTCGTCCTGTTTCTACCCTACTCCAACCTCTTCCTTGGCAGAGGCAGAGATTGCAATGCTGGATCTATACATTCATAGGTAGGAACTCATGGAACAGGAACTTGAACAGGAAACAGGAAACAGGGAACTGCACTGACAGGAACATGGAACAGAAACAGGAACAGGGGTCAGGAACATGGGACAGGAACAGGGGTAAGGAACATGGGACAGGAACAGGGGTAAGGATCATGGGACAGGAACAGGGGTCAGGAACAAGGGACAGGGAAAGGGGTCAGGAACAGGAAAAGGAAAAGGGGGTAAGAAGCAGGAACAGGAAAGGGGTCAGGAACAGGAACAGGAATAGGGACAGGAACATATGAGAGTTTGTTTAGGAGTGGGATGAAGGACGGTATGGATCTCCTAGATCTAGGATGTGGATGGGGGTCCGTTGCTCTGCATTTTGCACAGAAATTCAAGAATTCAAGGTTATTAAACATTTTATTTTGTTTTTTAATTTTAAAGGAACTGTAGATTTAATTTAAAGTGACCCTCTGAGTTGCATGTTCAATTCACTTTTAACAGATTTCTATGATCGAGAATGAAGGAGTTTATAATGTTTTTTTTTCTGTTATCTCTTCGTTACCATCTTCAATCATGGGTTTTCTATAAAAGTGACTTATATTGTTGATTTTTGCTCCAGGAGCACTGGTTTAAGCTTTCAGAATTAAACACCTTACGAGCTAAAAAAAACGGGAACAACTTCAACAATATTGATTTGATTAAAGTTAAAAAGCCAAGGGTACCATAGTGAATCAGTCATGGCCCTCTCTAAATACGTATACAGTCTCTTTAATAAGTTAATTTCAGGATTATAGCTTTGTCAAACTCCAAGCTGCAGAAGGCTCATATTGATCAAGTCGCAAGGAAACTTTCATTCAGTTTCGACATGAACATGAACATGAACATGAACATGAACATGAACATGAACATGAACATGAACATGAACATGAACATGAACATGAACATGAATGGTTTGAATGAATACTATTGAAGGGAGAAAGGATTAACTAATCTGATTGTGTATACTGGAGATATAACATCATATCAAAACTCACAGTTTGCCCAATCCTTTGACCGAATAATTTCAATTGGTAAATTATTCTATAATTAAGATTTAATATTCAAATTTCTTGTATTCTTCGTATTTTACTCGACATAGAATTGTTTTCAACAAATTAAACAAACAAATCTAATTTTTATACTTTCACATATTGAAAATAAATTTTATAAAATCATATTTTAAGAAATGTTTGAACACATGAAGAATTATGAAAAGTTACTCGAGAAAATATCTGCTTGGCTTAAGGTGAACAATTTTTAGATAAAATAAATAAATTTTATAGTTTTTAAAAGTGATGTTACAAATTAAATGAATATTCCAACAATTGTACTTTTAGTGAACACAAAGACGACTTTTATACTTACACTTTTTAAATAGAAACATTGTGAAATCTGTCTTTATTTTATTAAGATAGAGGTTTAAAGAGTATAAATGTAACAAAAAATTCAATACATTCCGTACAGTCGTCTAAGAAGTTCAGCCTGGGGTTAATGCATCGAAATAATATTTTGATAGCGAGCGGTTATTTGTCTAAAGACTTCATTTCTAGATTTCATGTTTCTAGCACGAATATCTGCAGTATTTATAGAATTCATGTTTCTAGCACTAATATCTGCGGCATTTCTAAAATTCGTGTTTCGGGCACAAATATCTGCAGTATTTCTAGAATTAATGTTTCTAGCATAAATATCTGCAGTATTTCTAGAATTCAAGTTTCTAGCATAAATATCTGTAGCATTTCTAGAATTAATGTTTTTAACATCAATATCTGCAGCATTTTTAGAATTCATGTTTTTAACATCAATATCTGCAGCATTTCTAGAATTCATGTTTTTAACATCAATATCTGCAGCATTGATAGAATTCATGTTTTTAACATCAATATCTGCAGCATTGATAGAATTCATGTTTTTAACATAGATATCTGCAGCATTGATATAATTAATGTTTTTAGCATCAATATATGCAGGCAATTAATTAGTAACTGTTACAGTGTGACGGGAAACTTTTTGTGCATATTTTCACTCATAAATGGAAACCCTATCATTTTGAGAAAGGTAAAAAATTCCGTATTTTTCTTCATCTTTGTTCTCATAGAATGATCAATTTTAAATCACTATGATTATATTTAAATACTTGCCCTATATTGGGGGGGGGGGGGGGGCAAAAATACTATTAGAATGATTTTTTATTTTTAGATTGGATGGCTCGAACCTTCTTCACTGGAGGAACTATGCCCTCCCACTCCCTTCTTCTCAACTTTCAAAAGGTTTAAATTCATTTCCAAAAAAAATTTAATTTTAATTATCATGTTTAGGATTTGTTGATTGAAAATCAGTGGGGAGTTTCTGGAACTCATTATTCAAGGTGTTTTATCCATTTATATTTTAAATTATCTTTGTTTCTTTTATTGAACTTATCAGTACCGTTTTCTTAATCGTCTTTGCTATAAGTAACCTCACAAGTTGATGTGAAAAGTTGTGGAAGCTGAACAGGGGGCGACGGCCAAGCCCCCCCCTCCCCCACGTTTTATAGAACTATAGAGCTCCCATATAGCCTTTTTATTCATTATAAAAAAATTTCTGGTTACTTTTCACTATGATCATAATAATCAAAAAAGAACATTTAAAAAGGATATTTTAAAAGAATAGCTTAAAAAATAAATTTAGAACCTTGGAGGCCTGGTTGGAGTTGATGGATAGAAATATCGAAGTTGTAACTCCTATTCTCAAGCAAACCTACGGTAAACTTTAATAGGACTCTGTAAACTGTGGAATAAGAAGACGACATTGAAGCAATTTTATAACTATGGATTGAGAAGACGACATTTCAGAAATTTTATTTACATTTTATGTTGTTAAAAAGCAAATATTTTTATCAGTAAGTTGAAAATCAACTTTTAAATGAAACGGTTCTGTGTACATCGCACACAATGTTCATTGGAATATATAATATTTTTAGTTAAAAGAACTGTAAGCTTAGTTTCAAGTGAAACTCCATGCAAAAATGTCAATGCCCGATGTATAATAGTACCCTTTAAAGCTTCGTCTAGCTGGTCTTATATGAATTGGATGTTTAGAATTTTGAAAAATGGTTAATTTCAATTGTTGTTTCTTTACTTACGTGAATTATTAGATTTAAACACTTTTAGACTTAAGAAATCAAAGTTTAACCAAAAATATGATGGAAAATTGAAGCATAGGGAAAAAGCTTTGGAGAACATGAATTCATAGCAGAAAAATAATTAAAACAACAGGGTGTGTGTAGACGTGTGAGCACCATGTTTAATTGCTTTGACCAGCATCTATTTAATTTATACATACTGTTAATAATTAAAATTTAAAAGAAAAATGTATGTTTAAAACTTTGAAAAATACAATATCTCCGAAAAAGCTTTTGAGGATAAGACTGTTAAACGGGCGGTCACGCCCACCGGTGTACATTTGAAAATCCGAGCTGGGCCAACCTTTGCAGTCCTACTTTGGACTGTACCGCCAATTATACAATTACTAATTGAGTGTGCGTTACCATCTTTGAACAGAGAATGACTTGAAATTGCGCTTGCAGTCCCCTTAATATCAAATAATTCCAGCTTTTAAAACACCTGATATTCAGGTGAAAAGTGGCGCAGATGGTGGCTCAATTGGAGACTGTTCTTCATTGTCTGCTCAGAAACATTTGGGATCGCCGAGGGGTCAGAGTGGGGTGTCTCTCACTACCTCTTCAGTAAACGATAATTGATCGTCTTCATAAAATGGGTTGATATTGATTTTCGACGATTACTTGTATAACGATAATCTCTCTTCTTACATTTTCCGTAGCGGCCATTAATAATTTATAAAAAGTTGATTATTTATAAAAAAAATCACTAAATTCCAAAAAACTGTTATTCCTCTATTTTGTTGCTACTATAGTTGAAAAATAAACAAAAAATAGCAAAATAATGAACAACAGCGACTTGTTTTGTCTGCTCAGTTTCAAATGTGATTTTAACAAATTTTTTATTTTAAAAATTGAAATTTTAAATAAACATACTTTATTTTTTTATGTATTGATACATAGTTATTAAAAACGAAGGTTGTAATCATTTTTCATTTCGTTTCTTATTTTTCAAAACTAACCAAACTTCATTTTAAAAAAGATAAAGAATTGTTAGAATTAACAAAATGATAGTTTTTTTTTTTTTGAAAAACGAAAATGAAAATAAAGATTTGGTATATTTTTTCATTTTTCTCAAAAGTAAATTTATTTTTTTCTTAAACGAAATTTACTCCAGCCTCTTTACTTTGATATTCTGTTCAAAAAGAAATTCTCCTTCTAAAAACTATCTTAAACAATCCTTTTTTAAAACGATCGTTTTTTTGTTGTTTTTGATGGTATACGGTCAGTTCGTTTTTCTTTGATTTTTTTGCAATCTATATAGTACAGTGTACAAGGAGATAGACAAATTAGATATTTTTACAAGACTAAGTTGATATAGATTTTTCTTTTCTACACACCAGGCTATTTTTCTTTCCTGTAAATATATCAATTAATTAATAATTAATTAACAATGTAATTATTAATGAATTAATAATTAATTATAGTGAAAATACAAGTAATAAAGTAAATTGTAGAAAGTTTAAATATTACTGCGGGGACCAGAAAACAGTAGAATTTTCATCGTCTTTTTTTCTTTTAATATGAAATAAGAATTTTGTAAATTCATAACTTAACTTTTAATAAAGAGGCATTATACACAAATTTAACATTTATTGATCGTTAAATCGTTAACAGCTGTAATTGTTGCGCTAAAAGTTTTTTGCAAGCTGCAAAAAAATATTCAAGACTTAATTTTCTATATTTATCATTACATTAATTCATAATATTTATATCAAGGGGGACTGGTCGCTTCGCATTAATCTTTTTGTAACTTATAAAAATTTTGAAAAATAACAATTTCGCAGATTTTCTGTTTTAACTTAAGATTTATATTTTAAAATCGTTATTTTTTTGAGGCAAAATTCTGACCGGTCATATAAACTTATTCCCGACAAAAAATATCAACAAAAAAAATTGCAATATTTTTTGATCGTAAAAATTGTGCAAACTGATATAGAAATATTGAGTATAAAAATCTAAACGTGATGAAGATTTCAGACATGTAACCTCTTACAATCATAATGAGAAATGCTCAAAAAAGGCAGACCACATTTTAAAAATGGCAGGACTAGGGCTATTTTGTGATTATCGTTACATTAATTATATTTGTTAACTTAGATTAGTTTGAGCTGAGCTGGGAACTTTTGAATGGTGGATATCGGGATTAATGCCTGATCCACTCTTTTTCTTAATAGCGAGATTAAATAATGCTTGTTCTCCTCATGTTATTAATCTCCAGATTAATCCTGATTACTTAATCTGAGTATCCAATGGACACACTTTTGATTTTCTTATTAAACCGTTCTTTCTTGGATATAGTATTTTTTAAATTAGAGAGTCCCTTCCATTTCTGTATAAAATCTTAAATGGCGCGCAAAATTTCAAATTTATCGGCTTTATATTCGCGACTCTGATTGGTTGAATTTTATACACTTAAGGTTACAAGCACAAGAGGATCAAGCATTAATCTCAATATCCCCCATTCTAAAGTTTTCAGCTCTGAGCTGAAAACTTTAGAATAGGATATCCTTAATCCCGATCGGTTAATTAATCTGGAGATTAATAACAAGAGGAGAAGAAGCGTTATTTAATCTGGAGATTAAAAAAAAGAGGAGATCGAGCATTAATCTCAATATCCCCCATTCTAAAGTTTTCAGCACTTATTAATTATAAATTAGTTCAGGTCTTTCTGCTCAGCGAGTGGAGGAAGGCCAACCACATCTATCTCTAGTCCGAACCACATTCTCCTCATTTTCTCGTCCGAACCACCTCGAAATCCTCGTCCTTTCAATATTATTTTTTTAAGTGTCCGATCCTTGAAAATAAATACATTTTTTAAAAATATGGCGACGTTAGGGCATAAAACATGACTAGAATAAAGTTTTCCAAGGATTTTGAGATGTTGGAATCTTCAAATCCACGAGAATGATGTCAAACATTATTTAGGTTCAAAATTGAATCTCTTCTGCCTCCAAAATAGATAACTTTCACAAATAAAAATTTATACCAAAGAATTTGCGTGAACATGGTCTTTAATCTTTCTACTTCAACGTATACAAAATAATCATTGATTTCTGATTTATTAACAAATAAGGTAGATTTGTTGTCCAAACTAAGAGATCACTACTGCCTGCCGCATGCTTAAAATTATAGAAAAAATAATGTTCAATTTATATTATTCAAATAATTTGCTACAATTAATTGGTCACAACCCTATGAATTCAAACAGTATTTAATCATATAAATATTGCAAGTCATATCTCTGACCCAAATTCAGCTGGAATATTACAAAAAGTTGTTTACATCGAGTTTGAGAATGTTTTGCGGCATTTTCCGCGAAAGAAAGGGCTCTTGATACAGACGCTTTTTTGTAGAACATCGTTTATGGAGAATTTTCATTTTTACACAAATCTAAAATTTAATTGGGAAAATTTTATATTTCATCTATGCCCTAACGTCGCCATATTTTTAAAAAATGTATTTATTTTCAAGGATCGGACACTTTAAAAAAATAATATTGAAAGGACGAGGATTTCGAGGTGGTTCGGATGAGAAAATGAGGAGAATGTGGTTCGGACTAGATATTGATGTGATTGGCCTTCCTCCCCTCGCTCAGCAAAGTAAAAGAAGTGAAAGGAAGAAAAAATGTCCATCTCTAGAAATAATAAATGAACCTGCATCTATTTACTTTATTTGTAATAGTTAGTTTCCATTATTATACTGACAAGATAAATAGACAAAAGCATGAGAGTAATCTATACATAATTGACAACCACAGACGGATATATTTGGCTTGTTGTTGGTTTTTCCGTTTGTTTGTCTTTAAGATAAAGCTCTTCGCTCATATATATATATATATACTAGCTGAAATGCCTGATGTTGCCCGTGGAATTAAAAAATCAAGTTTTGAAAATTAAAATTGATTTAAATAAAGTTTTATTTTTATTTTTACAAAGAAAATCTTATTTTTTAGCCTATGTTACCTCCGAAGTACTCAAGGGTTCCCTTAACAAATTTCAGCTCATTAAGTCCAGCCATTTGGCCACCTATAGCTGGCATACATACAGTGGCGGCCATAAGGGGGTTATTGGGGTTATTTACCCCCCCCCAGAATCCTGGGGGTAAATACCCCCCCCTAGAATCCTGGGGGTAAATACCCCCCCTAGAATCCTGGGGGTAAATACCCCTCCCTAGAATTCTAGGGGTAATTACCCCTGAACATATATTCAGGCCCTGAATAGCAGGGGTTACTCCATTTGCTGCCTCTACAAGTAACAGTTCCAGTTGCCTTGACCCCTTCCCTTCAAAAAAA